>NC_042997.1:68180049-68187549 GCF_006345805.1 Octopus sinensis
CCCCTCTGTGTCATGGCCTGTATGCCGAATAAAAGAAATTAGTGAGATCGACCATCCGTGTGTGTGAATGGACAACTAGGGTCATGGCCACAAGCAGGCAGTCACTAGAGACCAAACGGCCCGAGGAAAAAAAAAGTTACAATCACCGACTATGCAAGACAACTTCCCTCGATTCTCTCACTTTCACTAACTCACTTTCTTTTCTTTGTAACATTACGATCTCTCTCTATATATATACTACTATGAGATCGTGTACACACCTCAGCCGAAATTAACACTTTTTAATTCGCATGCTTTTCCATTTACTAATTATACATACCAACCCGTCGTGGTTTTGGATTTATATAAAGTAACGGTAAATAAAAATTTCTTTACAACTTCAATTACTGTTCATCTTTCATGTCTTACTACATACCGTTCCAATAAATCTTTGCTGTTACAAACTGGTGACCCTCGACTTCAACTAAAAGCATTACCATTACCAACTGTTGAGCCTGAGTTAAAGAATTCCAGCCTTCACCTTCGCATGAACAATTGTCACATCCATCGATTACACTGGTGACCCCGTCTAAAAGAATTTCTACTTCGTTCTAATGCTACATGCCGCTGAATTTTGCTGACTTCAAACTAAAAAACTACAGTCGTCATACCAACAGAGGAAAAGAATGACAACCTTTGTCACCACGGAGATGCGCCTTCGTTCCACTTGTTTCAGTTCGCGTAACAGAAAGCACTATACTGCAATGCAATCTACGATGTACTTCACTACAATGCAACCCAGCTGACACACAAAGAATTCGCTGACCATGGAACCCCAATTTAACTGGAAGAAAATACGGAAGCCCGCACATCTAACCTCTTCGGCACACACATGCATTTCGTCTCGTTCCAACGTACAGACCCTGCTTTGTCCTCGAACTTTTGCACGTATATATGACTCTCAGCAACTCTTCTTCTTTGCATGCACATCTTTTCACTTTCAACTATTTTCAGCTAAATTTGTCATTTTTGCTTATTTTATTCTGTTCTATTTGCACTGTACACTTTCATTTGTTTGCAAGTTACACATATTCTACGATGCACAGATTCTGCGACGACTCGTTTCACTAAAACAACTAAACTAATGTGCGTATCTTTTTGAATGTTCTATATTATTATTCATACTTTGCATGTACTTTTTTTTTCTTCGTTTACCTTGAAAATGTTTGTATTGTTACATACACACACGCATGAACCTTTCCTCAGCGCCTGGCCTTGCGCACGCATTTGCACACATTGTTCACACACACATATATGCTGACGCTGTCACATTCATGCACCACACTATGCCTTTCTCACTTGTTTTTCATACTCCCTGCGCCCTTATAGACACAACTCGCCTCTGTAAGACCATAGGTCGGTCACGCATACATAGAGAAAACGCGCCAGCATGCCACACTTTTGCTCTTGCACGTTCAAGGCATTTAATACCGCAAGCATCGGCTGGCATATTCAGCACTGCCTTAATCACTGGCATATTCAGCACTGTTTTGTTATCGCTGCACTAACATACTACCGCAGCCATAAGCCCTTTTGCACACACGCGCACGCGCACCTTTGTTATGCCTCTACAGCCTTGTTTTTCAACACGTCTGTGGCAGCTCAACTCTTTTCCCGACTCGATGCACGTCGAATGTTCACATGCTCTGCGCTCATTTTTAGAATAATTTCCCTCTGTTAGATCCCTGTTTAATCACGTAATGAATGGAGAAAATTACCTGACTCGCGCATCACTCCAGCATGCTACACTGTCGTTCTTGTTAACTTCAGAAATTAACCACGACAAAAGCGCCAGATGCATTTCTGAAAAATCTTCAAGGCATTTCACACATTGCAATCCTGCAGGAAAATCTTCGATATCATAGATTGAGAATACACTCACTCGCTCACCTGAGCTTATTTTACAGTGAATTTTGATACGTGCACCTGCACTCGTGTATACGCCCTCTCGTGCACTAACGCGCTAACTCATTTTCCCTACTGCCCAGTCACTGACTGCACATCCTGGAACGCAAAGTGACACCGGTATTCAGACTCACTTGAATAAATATCTATCCCGTACACACTTCAATGATCCTCTCTCGTGAGAGGATCCTTAACCATGTATTTCTTTCTCTTCCTCTCTCGTTCGTTTCCTTTTCTCGGAACTTCTCTGGGCGGGGGTGGGGTGATGTCGTGGCTTCATGCAGGCATAGCGTGGATCCAATCCTCGATAGCGAAATTTCACTTAACATTTCAACAGCACTATTCTCCCTGTAAAATAATAGTTTTTCTGTGAGTGACAGCAGTTACATTTGCCAAATGTAAGAAGCAATAGCAACACTTCGCTAAGCAGAATAATGTCCACTTGACACTTCTAACTTCTTCTGTTTCACCAAAAGTTAGAATAGAGATAACAGGTACGACTAACGAAATCTATTGTTCTCAACAGTATGTCTCTGCTTTTGACTAGTTTTGGATAGTTATAAAAACAAGAACTCAGTAAGCCAAAGTCAGTTAGTGAGTCCCCTCTGTGTCATTGGCCTGTATGCCGAATAAAAGAAATTAGTTCGTGAGAGCGACCATCAGTGAGTGCGAACGGGCAACTAGGGTCATGGCCACAAACAGGCTGCCACTAGAGACCAAACGGCCTGAGGAAAAGAGAAAGTTTCTCTGTAACATTACCATATCACTCTCTATATACTACTATGATATTGTTTACAGACCCCAGTTGAAATTAACTCTTTTTACTTCGCATGCTTTTCCATTTACTAACTATGCATACCAATCAGTCGTTGTTTTGGAGTTATATAAAGTAAAGTTATATAAAAATATCTTTACAACTTCAATTACTGTTCATCTTTCACATCTTACAACATACAGGTGCAATAAATCTTTGCCTTACACACACCACACACACAACCCCACAACACACCCACACACACACACACACACAACACATATCACACATATATATATATAGATATATACATAAACCTTACTTGAAAAGGATGCGTGGCGTTCGATCATATAATAATTAAATAATAGATAAATATATGCATATATACATAATATATGTACATACCTACATATCTATATTATATATATATATATATATATATATATATATATATATATATATATATATATATATATATATATATATATGTATGTATATATATATGTATATATATATATAATATATACCAATATGGGTACAGGACATAAAAAAAACGTTGAACACAATGAGAAACGAAAACATAAAAACAAAACGTAGAAACGAACATCTTTTCGAACAACGAAAAAAAAAAAACCCCAGAGAAACGAGACATGCAACAAAGAATATTCCTCTTCATCAGTTGTCCCTGTTTCATCTACTCCACGTTTTGGAGGCAAGAACAAGACGCGACTGAATTGAAACAGTTCTTCCCGCAAAGCAAATTAGATAAAATTTGGAATTTTTTGCGGAGGGTGAAAGTGGTAACAAGAACAGGACAGTGAGAACAAAACAGTATATGTATATGTATGTATGCATCGATCTATCTCTCTGTGTCTGTCTGTCTGTCTGTCTGTCTGTCTGTCTATCTATCTATCTATCTATCTATCTATCTATCTATCTATCTATCTATCTATCTGTATTGTATTTTGAGTTTCAGCCAGAGGCTGTGGTCAAGCTGGGCTACCGCTGAAACCAAGTGATTGGGAAACTAACTCCTTACATATATACGTATATGTGCTACAGTGTGCATGTGAGTGTATGTACGAATACACATGTGTGTATGTGTGTGTTTATATATATATATATATATATATATATATATATATATATATACCGTAAATCTTTGAGTATAGTCCGCCCTTGTGTATAAACACACCCTTCTCTAACTTGAGTCAAAGAGGTCTATATAACGTCCTTGGTTTGTAAAAATGTATACGGTAACGTCCTTTATTATTATTATATATATAACCATAATGCAAACGTGTAGCATTTTTGTGCATTCTTTGTTTGCAGAAAATAAAAATAACAGTAATAACGTTTATAAATAAATGTTGCTTACTGCAAGTTATGGATGATTCTTTATGACTTCATTGCTTTCAGGCATAGCTTAAGGTATTTTCGCGCCGACATCACGAATGCGTCTGAATAAACATTGCCGGACAGCAAGTAGAGACTCGGACATTGCTTGAAAATAATTTTCATGTTTAACCTCGTGTATAATACGCACTAGGGATTTTGACCTTTAAATTTTCGGAAAAAAAATGCGGGTTTACTCGAGGTTAAATATATATATATATATATATATATATATATATATATATATATATATATATATACTTTATTTAAAAGCAGCAGAAAATTCAACAAATCTGTTACTCTGAGTTCTCGTTGCCGTTCATCAGACAGTTTTTGCCTAGAATGGAACCAATATATCAATTCAATCCAGACTCTTACAAACGCGACACCTTTTAAAAAAATGGACTTGTTTGATTGGCCCTTTAGAAATAACGGTCAATCTTCAAGCGATAAACAAAAAATGAGCTCAAAAATATATGTATATATATATAAAATAAATTATAAAAATTATAAAATTCGAGGAAAACCTTACATTGAATAAAATACATATTGACGTTAATGAAGAAAAAAATCTATGGAAATTAAAACTTATTATAAATATTACACTGCAATACATATTCATATTAAAGTGTACATATATATATCAACATACACAGAAGAATGCGTGCAAACTCCATACATATACAGACGTATAAATATAAATCTAAAATATACACACAAATGCATGCATACATATATGTACGCAATCTATCTTGCACACAAGTTAAAATCATCGATGTAGCGTTTTTTTATTTACGGAGTAAAGCTTAAATAAGGGAGACGTAAAGTTGTATCAGTATCAGTTATAGAAGAACCTTGAAGGTTAGCTATTCTTGTTGCAGAAATTTCGCCTCTTACATTAGCCAGCATAATAGGAATCTGATTGAGATTAGACATGGTGCCGAGCCCATTAAGAAATGGAATTTCAAAAACGAAAACTCCTGTCCGTTAGAAGGGAAATGTCTAGTGAAAGGAGTAGTTTATAGAGAGCCAAGTGCAAATAGAAGGCTCATCGGAATACAAGACATATACAGGGGCTTCAGAAAATCATTAAAACACGATGTATCACATGGTGTTAAATTGATGGTAATTAAATTATAATATAGCAATTTTTCACCTCATTTAATATATATATACTCTTTTACTCTTTTACTTGTTTCAGTTATTTTGACTGCGGCCATGTGGAGCACCGCCTTCTTTTTTTTTAATCGAGCAACTCCGGACTTATTCTTTTGTAAGCCCAGTATTATTCTATCGGTCTCTTTTGCCGAACCGCTAAGTAACGAGGACATAAAACACCACCAGCATTGGTGTCAAGCAATGCTATGGGGACAAACACAGACACACAAAACACAACATGCATATATATACATATATACGACGGGTCTTTCATTTCCGCCTACCAAATCCACTCACAGGCTTTGGTCGGCCCAAGGCTATAGTAGAAGACACTTGCCCAAGGTGTCACGCAGTGGTACTGAACCCGGAACCATGTGGTTGGTAAAAAGCTACTTACCACACACCACTCCTGCGCCTGTATATATAATATGTATATATATATAATATATTATATATATAATATATATATATATCTGCGGGTATATGCATATATGTATGATACACATCTCATCCAAACACACTTACACATACATATGTCCATTTAGCTTATAGAGAAGAGGAAGTACTCAAGGGAATAAATAATCTGAGATATTCTTGGCTATCGCTTATCTCCCTCATTATCTCTTCCTCCCTCCCTCACTCCCTCCCACATACACTCACTTACTCACTCACTCACTCTCTCTCGCTTTCTCTCCCACACTCGCGCGTGCGTATACACGCACGCACACATACATGCATACACATACCCCCACCGTCCATGTAAGAAATGCGTGTGTGTGTGTGTGTGCGTTCAATATATGAGGGTGTATTACGCATTCATCTCTGATGTGTATGTTTGAGGTTCCACCTTGCCCACGATGCAAAGTCGATATTAAAAGAGGATGCAGGCCGATGCTGTTGTGCGAAACGATGATGTTGCCGGTGAGCTCTACTATACGCACATACGCACTCGAACGAACACACACATACACACACACACACACATTCTCACACAAATGCACACACACACAGACACTCACATACATGCTCACATATTTATATTTATACGCATATACGAAGGCGTGCTGAAAAGTTCCTGGTTTTGGTTCAAAGAAAATACAGGAGGGTTGCTTTATTATGATTTTATTCAACATCTTCACCTCTCAGATTCACTCATTTATTGCAGCTGTCCTTCAGTTTTTCTAAGACCTGTAAAAGAACTTTGAAGGTTGGGCTTCCAGCCAGGCCTTTCGCGATACACACACACGCACACGCACGCACACACACACACACACACACCACACACACACACACACACAACCACACACACATACACACACACACACATACATACATACAGACTGACATACATACATATACATGATATACGCGCGCTAAAATATATACATATATTTGACAGAAGTTACGGAACGACTCAATGGATGATCTCGTACATTGCATACACACACACACACACGAACACACACACACATACACATATATATATATATTACGTACAAACACACTCAAACTTACACAAACATATATAATATATAAACATGCAGAAAATATATATATAGATATATATATAGAATATATATTATAGAATATATATAATAGATACATACATGCAGATATATAGATATAGATATTTAGATATATATATATATATATATATATAATATATATAGATCTATATATATATAGTTATATAATATATATACATACATGCATACGTATATATATATATAATATATATATTATATATAACATTATATATATATATTACGTACAAACACACTCAAACTTACACAAACATATATATATATTTAAACATGCATACATATTATAGATATATATATATATATCTATTATATATATAATACATACATGCATATATATATATATATATATTATATATATATATATTAAATATATATATATATATTACATACATGCATAAGTATATATAATATATATATATATATATATATATATAATATATTATATATGTATATGTGTGTGTGTGTGTGTGTGTGTGTGTTGGTGTAAGTCAGTGTGTGTTTGTACGTAAATATATATTGTATGTATAGCTATGTATAATGGAAGATGAAAGTGTAAGGCTATGATAGGAAAAGAAAAAAAATTGGTAAAAAGGAAAGGAACAATAAGCAAGAGCGAAAAATAATGAAATAATGAAAAATGTAAGAAGCAATAGCCACCATAGCAGTTAGAGGAACAATAGCTACATTAGTAATAGCTATGGCAGT
>NC_042997.1:68192549-68240049 GCF_006345805.1 Octopus sinensis
GGCATTCAGAGTATAAACATACATACATACATACATACATACATACATACATACATACATACATACAGATTCCTTCACGCTTATTAATGCATGTGTATATGTATGTTCATTGCAAATATTACATCGAAAGAAATCGCTTTAATTTTAGTAGGCAACTGTAAAAGACAAGGGTTTGGCTGACCTTTGTTGTTGTTTAACTACTAACCAACCCCACCTGATGTATCAAACCTATTTTATTTTTAATATCTCACACTTTTTCGGGCGCAGTCTATTTTTGAAGTGTCGTTTCGAAAGCAGTGGGTATGATCTAATGTAGAATTTTGCAGCTATATCTAGCAGGTTATGCGACAGCGTAGCTGCGTCTTCCGTCATCACTGGGTAGTTTGACGTTTGCGTTGTTTAGAAAACGCTTTTGTATATTAGAATGGAGACTATATATTCAAATGTATAGTATTCATACGAAATCTTTTAGAAACAAAATGAAAAACAGTGACGGTCATTCGTTCACCAAATATATTTCTCCCTTCTCTCCTTCTGTATTTCAGTTCTGGGTTATACTGTACATTCATTCATTCTTATACGGTTCCTGTAGCATATTCGTGTTATTTTTTCCTATATGGAGAGGTTGCTAGTTTCTTCTTGCCCAGCACTTTTCAATTTCTGGAGAGGGGCAGTACGAGTGGTCTCCCCACAGTTGAACATAGCCGATTCATATCGGTCTGTCTGGCTGTCTGGGTGGATGGATGGATGGCAGACTTGCAGGCTATCTATCTATCTATCTATCTATCTATCTATCTATCTATCTATCTATCTATCTATCTATCTATCTATCTATCTATCTATCTATCTATCTATCTATCTATCTATCTATCTATCTATCTATCTATCTATCTATCTATCTATCTATCTATCTATCTATCTATCTATCTATCAACTTATGTGTGCGTACAGGGTGTTCGGGCTAAATTTGACAATTTTTTTATGTCTGCTTTTTTCAGGAACAGCTTAATGTATTGGTGAATAGTCAACAGCGTTGGAGAGCATAAATATTAAAGTTGTAGTCAGGAAAAAGTTAGCTGACATGGAGAAATGGAAGTCATTTGAATATTGGAAAAGAGTAACCTGTATCATGATCATTCGCGCCGGGTATTAAAATGCCGACATCATGACTGCTGCTCACTGCTCTGTGAACACTGTAAAGGCTGTAACACAGACAGCTGCAACGGAGACTACGAAGTCGTGGCTAGCAGGAAAGGACACAGCAAGCGTTCTGACTGCGTCTACACGCCACGATTTATCCAACAATATGTGAAGAAGGCCTCAAATGGCCATATAAAGCTGCTGGAGGCTGTGGTCACTCCCTTGCCGGAGAGAACCGCTGCTGGAAGGTCATGTTTGACAGCAGGATTGGGGTCCTTTCTTACCTACTGAGAGAATCAGAAATAGTTGTTGGAGAATTTCAACAACTTCATTAGCCCCAATTTCTGGCCTCTTAATTTTTCTGATTGTGATCCCATGTGTGGAGCGCAACTGGGACAGACACCAACCGTTCTGCCTGCAACACTAAGGCCGAGTTGGTGACCAAGATCAAGATGGTGTTCGGAGAGCTTTCCGCAAACACAGTGACGAATTCATGCGTTAGGTTCCGTAACCATTTCGCGGCTGTGATGGAAGCTCAGGTCGGCTATAATCTAGTTGATATTTTTGTTGATTTTTGAAAATATTTTTGGATAATAATAATAATAATAATAATAATAATAATAATAATAATAATAATAATAATAATAATAATAATGCCCTGATGCAGTACCAGGCAGTGGCTCTCATGGCTTCTGATCTTAACTGACTGGAAGTGTTATCATGTACATTGTTTTGTCTTGGTATAAAAGATGGGCTACAGCAAATATTCTGCTCAATACCACAGGTTTGCTTGTCAGTTGTTTGACCTTAACCAGTTGAGCATGTCCCTTAGTGGCTGACGATATGTGCATCTCTGATCACGAGCAGAAGTAGTGGGGGAGCATCATGGCCATGTGTTGAGAGGGATTCTTTGGAGTTTGAATGGTTCACCTCTGGAAACATAGGTGTTTCGTTCAACATCCTAAAGCAACCCTTATTCAGGGACCGTTTGAGCAGGATGGGCTACTCAACCTGAAGAAAATTCTAACTGGGCCCCACCTGCAAGGTCATGTGTTGTTTATCTTGATATGAGATCACCATGTCGCGCACATATGGTTGTGATGCATGTGCCTGGTGTACCTTTATCAGACGGGTAGTCATGATGGGTATATTGGGCTTCGTATATTTTACCCCAGTGTCACTTTGATGGCATGAACTGCTCTCTCACTCAATAATAATAATAATAATCCTTTCTACTAAAGGCACAATGCCTGAAATTTTTGGAGAGGGGACTAGTCGATTACATTGACTCCAGTGCACGACTGGTACTTAATTTATCGGCCCAGAAAGGATGAAAGGGAAGTCGATCTCGGTGGAATTAGAACTCAGAACGTAGAGACAAACGAAATACCGCTAAGCACTTCGCCCGGCGTGCTAACGTTTCTGCTAGCTCACTGCCTTAATAATAATAATAATAATAATAATAATAATAATAATATAATAATAATAATAATAATAATAATAATCTTTTCTACTCTAGGTACAATGCCCGAAGTTTGGCGGGAGGGGTCAGTCGTAACAAAACGAAAGATACTGGAATTGAAACTCGCATTGTTAGCATGCAGAAAAGTACTATCCTATATTCTGCAAGAAAAAGGGGATATCAGAAACATTTAGATAATATCCCAGGAGAACCATGTCTCAGAGAAATCCAAAAGATTGTGCTGATAAGTACTACCCACATCCTTAGAAAACCCTATTAATTTAAATGTATGTGTTGTATTACATGAAGATATTTCGCTACTTACCTTGTCGTTTCCTCTCCCTAAGCTCTCAGCCATACTGTAATATCTCTTATCCTTCACTCGCCCTAGGACGCTGGGTGTGTCTCGGCGAGTGATTGTAACAGACATGCAGATTATAAGTAAATAATAATAATAATAATAATAATAATAATAATAATGATAATAATAAAAAAATGCCCTGATGCAGTACCAGGCAGTGGCTCTCATAGCTTCTGATCTTAACTGATTGGAAGTGTTATCATGTACATTGTTTTGTCTTGGTATAAAAGATGGTCTACAGCAAATATTCTGCTCAATACCACAGATTTGCTTGTCAGTTGTTTGACCTTAACCAGTTGAGCATGTCCCTTAGTGGCTGATCACGAGCAGAAGTAGTGGGGGAGCATCATAGCCATGTGTTGAGAAGGATTCTTTGGGGTTTGAATAATTCACCTCTGGAAACATGGGTGTTTCGTTCAACGTCCTTAAACAACCCTTATTCAGGGACCTTTTGAGCGGGATGCGTTACTCGATCTGAAGAAAATTCTAACTGGGCTCCACCTGCAAGGTCATGTGCTGTTTATCTTGATATGAGATCACCATGTCGCGCACATATGGTTGTGATGCATGTGCCTGGTGTACCCTTATCAGACGGGTAGTCATGATGGGTATACTGGGCTTCGTATATTTTACCCCAGTGTCACTTTGATGGCATGCTCTGCTCGCTCACTCAATAATAATAATAACAATAATAATAATAATAATCCTATATAATATAGGCACAAGGCCTGACATTTTGGGGGAGGGAACTAGTCGATTACATCGACCCCAATGATTCACTGGTATTTAATTTATCGACCCCGAAAGGATGAAAGGCGGAATTTGAACTCAGAAAGTAAAGACGGACGAAATGCCGTTAAGCATTTTGCCCGAGTGCTAACGATTCTGCAATAATGATAATGGTAATAATAATAATAATATAATAATAATAATAATAATAATAATAAAATAATAATAATAATCCTATATAATATAGGCACAAGCCTGACATTTTGGGGGAGGGAACTAGTCGATTACATCGACCCCAATGATTCACTGGTATTTAATTTATCGACCCCGAAAGGATGAAAGGCGGAATTTGAACTCAGAAAGTAAAGACGGACGAAATGCCGTTAAGCATTTTGCCCGAGTGCTAACGATTCTGCAATAATGATAATGGTAATAATAATAATAATAATAATAATAATAATAATAATAATAATAATAATAATAATAATAATAATAATAAACCTGAAACTGTGACCGGAAAAGATGATGTAACAATACTCTAGAACATGCCAATCAATACCGATAAAGAAATCAAGGCAAACAGGCCGGACATAATCATCAAAGATAGGAAGATTAAGAAATGCTTAATGATAGATGTGACAGTACCATCAGAGAGAAATGTGTCCATTAAAGACGTTGAGAAGTTATTTAGGTACAAAGACCTAGAAATAGAAGTGACCAAGATGTGGGGAATGAAAAGCAGCACAGTACCAGTAGTGATTGGAGCGTTAGGCCTAATTAAAAAGAGCCTTGATAAGCAGCTCAACAAACTCCTTTGTAGTATTAACGTGGGAGAACTTCAGAAAATAGTGTTGCTAGGTCCCGCACACATTTTACGCTGTGTACTCCTCATGAGATGAGGACCTGCTGTGACCCTAGGGTCAAGGGATTACCCCGGTTCAGCAGAAATCAACGGACCATATTTTATTTAAAAAGGAAATAATAACAATTGAGTCCAGCACTTCAGCGGAACTTTATTTTATCAATCCTGGAAAATAAGTTTACCTCAGCGAGATTTGAGCTTAGAACATAGAGCTGGAATTAATACCGATAGGGATTTCGTTCGACTTACGAAAGGTTTGATAATATTTGTTTATAACATAAGTACGCAGCATGCAGTTTGGAGTGTTTTGTTGGTTAGTTTTTGACGGTTACCATATTTTATAGACCCAGGAGGGAAGACCTTGGTGGGATATGAATTCAGAACTTAAAGATTAGTGACTAAATACTATAAGCATTTTGTCCGTGCCTGCCATGCTACCTAACGATTCTACCAGTCCAGTTTATGATAAGTTCTTAAATTGGCACGAGGTCTCGAATTTGGAGTAAGGGTAAGTCGATTAAATATGACCCACTACTTGACTAGCGTTTAATTTTATCGATCTCAGACCTTGTCAAGATTTGAGCTCAGAGCATAGGGAGCTGGGATAAATGAAGCGAGGCATCCTATCGCCTTTATCAATTCGCCACTACTGAGTTATATTTACAACGCAAATAATGTGCCCTACTGAGAGCCTTTATATAGTGTCTCAATCTATTAAAAATAACAGTAAAATTTCTCTCTAATCATGCTTTGTCGTCACAGAGAAGAATGATTCAGTTGGTAAGTATAGTCCGAGACATACATACATACATACATACATACATACATACATACATACATACATACATACATACATACATAAATACATACATACATACATACATACATACATACATACATACATAAATACATACATACATACATACATACATACATACATACATACATATAAACAAGATGCTCATAGGCGTAGCCCTTTTATCATAGGTCAACTCGACTAGGGCTGAGGTGTGGTTAAAGAAACTCAACAACGGCAATGACAACAACAACAACAGTGTTTCAAAGCAAAGCCTTTCTCAATCTGCTAGTAACAGTAGCCAAATCTTCCTCAAGAAAATGTTAGATAACGTGATTTTACATACATCGTAAAGGACAGGATGTTCATGGCTGGAATACCTTTTAAAATAGGGCGATATACAACGGCATATCACCGTTACATAAACGGAAATAAGAAAGCAAGAAGACGAGAGTAGCTTTGATGATACATCTATTCGATGATAACTGACCGAGGGCTAAACACCTCATCTAGAAGAACGCAAATATAATGAAATGATTCCAGACAGGTTTTAGAAACGCGTGGCGCACCCATAAATATTGGAATGGTGCGGCTTTTTTTCAACAAATTTTATTCAACAAAAACAATATTTAACAAAAGCATCTTTAAATGACGGTCTGACTGTCTGCCAAGCAAATGGGAAGCAATAATTGAAGTAGATGGTGAATATGCTCCGGAATAATCATTTAAAGATGTTTTTGTTACATGTTATTATTGTTTTTGTTGAATAAAATTTGTTGAAAAAAAAAGCCGCAATAATTACGCACACATCTAATAGTTTGAGGTAAACATATTCAAATACGCACACATACATATTTACATTCATTCACATATCTGCATACGCTCACACATATCAATACATACATACATGAAGGCGGCGAACTGATAAAATGGTTAGCAGGCCAGGAAAAATGCTTAACGGCATTTCGTGTGTCTTTACATTCGGAGTTCAAATTCCGCCGAGGTCGACTATGCCTTTCATCCTTTTGGGGTCTATAAAATAAGTACCAACTCTATCCTGGGGTCGTTGTAATCGACTTATCCTATCCCCTAAAATTTCTGGCCTTGTGCTAAAATTTGAAATCAATATATACTTACATATTCATATGCATACGTTTTTCATATAAACATACACATACAAACCTTCAAGAAAAAAAAGTGAAACAGCGCTAGAAATACTTTTAAAAAATTGAAGGACAAAATATTGAAGGACAAAAATGAGTACAACATATTTGATCATAGGTTTTCTCAACCGGAATTCATCTGTTGCTCAGTAACAATAGCAGCTATCCTACATACGAGCTCACGAAAAAAACACTATGTCGTCGTTCGAATTGCTAGAAATAGTAGCCAGACCATTAAAATTAGAAGACCATCTATCTATCTATCTATCTATCTATCTATCTATCTATCTATCTATCTATCTATCTATCTATCTATCTATCTATCTATCTATCTATCTTACATATATATATATATATATACAAATTGAGATAGGGGTTGCAAATTCAACCCTCCATGGGATAATATATATCCAATATACTGCTAGTGAATTACCCAACAAAGTTAATACATAAATGTTAAGAATTGCGATGCAATTAATTCATTTACTGTATTACATGGGCAAAGGTAAAATTATTTTTATCATAAATTAATAATACAAAATCAGAAAATGGAGAAATACATCCAAATCATTAATCAACTATCAGATAATACCCAATCACATACTTTATTAAACCACTACATAATAACATTAAGGTTAAACAAAACAGCGTACATGAATGAGTAATACAATACAATAGGTGCAATCATTACAAGAGGATATAAATAAATAAATATAAATAGATATAAATATAAATATACACTATATCTTACAGCTGTTTCGGCCATGCAGATAAATATGCCTTATTTTACCCATATTAGCCATGTACAGTATGCCAATATGGAGTTAAGAATGAGACATTTACAAATATATATATATCTTAAGGCCTCTTCGGAGATTCTAAAGTATAAACTAAATTACATATATACTCATATATTAGTGTGGGTACATACCCATAAAAAATCATTTACACATATATATATGAGTGCATATACCCATACTCTTATATATATATGGGGAGGGATAGAGAAAGAAAGAGAGATAAATAGATAGCTAGCTTGATACATATTCAACTACTTAAATAAAATAAATATCAGTTCGATTCTATCCTTAGTAATAAGTCATTTTTACAGTAAGGCGCATGGCACAGTGGTTAGACCGCCAAGCCCACAATCGTGAGATTGTGAGTTCGATTCCAGGATCGGGCAGTGTTGTGTTCTTGACCAAAGTACTTTATATCACGTTGCTCCAGTACACTCACCTGTAGAAATGAGTTGCAGTGTCACTATTGCCAAGCTGTATCCACCTTTGCCCTCCCTCAGACAAAATCCATAGCGTGAAGAGAGGAGACTAGTATGCATGGATGACTGCTGGTTTTCCACAATAACTTTGCCCGGACTTGTTCCGAGGAAGGAAACTTTCTAGGTGCAATCCCATGGTCATTCGTGACCGAAGGAGTTCTTTATTTGAACTTTTGCTATTTAACAATCAAATATTCTTTTCTGCTCGAAGCACAATGCCCGAAAATTTTGGAGGAGGGGCCAGTCGATTAGATCGACTCAGTGTGCAATTGGTACCTAATTTTTCGACCTCGAAAGGATGAAAGGCTAAGTCAACCTCGGCGGAATTTTGAGCTCAGAATGTAAAGACATACGAAAACAGCTAAGCATCACTTAACGATCAAATATTCTTTCATAAATCGGTGTGTGTGTATGTGTGTATTTGTGTGAGTGTGATCACAATAATTAGAACGATATGCTTTAAACAAAGAAAGTACAATTTAGTTGATCTACATATACACGGGTGAGACACAGTTGCAAATTTGGATCTGAGCACAAGACCTATCAGTCTTGTATTGAAACCGAATGTACCCAAAGGCACCCATAAGGAGTTTCCGTGTTGGCTATAATGAAAATCATCCAGTGTTCTCTGGATATTACTGACTTATATTGTGAGAGATAATTCACTTATACGCTATCTTTTGCTTATGTCTTAGATTGTTTGTAATAACCTCCACGACTACCTTGACACCCCACCCGTTGCGCAAAAAGGGTGACAACGAACCAGAGACCAAAGTTGCTGGTAATGCCTTTGGATAAAACTCTTGTTTTGTACTGCGATACAAACTTATGAGTTGTGCTTAACCTCAACTCATAAGCGTGCTATCGTTGCTTGACATCACGCCTCGATTTCGAGCTTAAAGATCAAACAAATGCTCCTGTATATCATGCTGTCTTCTTCAATAATTCCTCTAGGCTTAGTTAAAACCCCACTCCTTCGTTAGCGACGAAGAAGTGGGCTATTTCCCTCCTAAATGCTCCTGGATAAGAATCATAGGTAAAATCAAGCTCATGATTTGGTTACACATTTGTACAACATCATCATTTATTCCGCTAATTGTAACGTGTTGATTATTCCTTGTTGATGACAACGAAAGATAAAAGAAATAGACTTGTTGCTGTTCGAATTTTGACAGACACTGTTTGTGTTTGTTTTGGTGCAAGATCTATTTGCCAGTGAAAATTTTATTTCTTCTGTACTTTTAAAGCACACATACCCTTAACATTTACTCTTTTGTTGTTGTTGTAATCTTGGAAGCAGATGCTGCTTTAGGTGAATTCAAAATCAAACTTCCCAATGACCTTTGCCTCGAAAGTAGTACTCTTTCAGATCTATGTAATTTTGTATATGCTGACCTCAAAAATAACTTCACAAACCCTGCGTGGCTTGCAAATAGAACCATTGTTACTCCAACAAATGAAACAGCACAATTTGTGAATGATTTTCTTTTGACCAAGATCCCTGGTGAGCTAAAAATATACAGAGGCGCAGATATAGTTAATAATGAAACTCTGTACCCAATCGAGTTCATCAACAAACTAACACCATCAGGGTTTCCACCACACATTCTCAAACTGAAGAAAAAATGTATAATTTTTCTGAGAAATTTAAATGCTACTAATGGACATTGCAATGGCACACGCTACATCATTGTCAGTTTACATGATTATGTTATTGAGGCTGAGATTGCTTCTGGTCCTTATAGAGGATCAACTCTGTTAATCCTCAAAATACCACATGTATCTCAAGAAATGAAATTTCTATTCACATTTACACGCAATTTCCTGTCAAGCCAGCTTTTGCTTTGACGTGCAACAAGGCACAGGGACAGACTTTTGAACAAATTGGAATATATCTTCCGACACAATTCTTCTCATATGGTCAGCTGTATGCTGCATTATCTAGAGTTCGAAAGAAGGCTAATGTAAAAATTACTGGCTGAGAGAAATGTAAACAGTATGATTACTGACAATTGTGTCTACAAGGAGATAACTTTAAAGCAAAATGTTTTCTTAGCAAGTGTCAGTGAATAGAATTAACACATAAATTATATGTAAAGTAACATATATTTCTGTGGAATTAAATTGTTTTGGCATATTTCAACACATGCCGAATGAATAGTGTCGTTATATTAGATCATTTTAAATTTGGGTATATTTGAAAAAGTAAATAAGCACCATTCCCATGTGTTCTCACAGCACTAGACTTTTGTGTATGTGCGTGTGTGTGTATCTATCTATCTATCTATCTATCTATCTATCTATCTATCTATCTATCTATCTATCTATCTATCTATCTATCTATCTATCTATCTATCTATCTATCTATGCACACCTATGTAAGGTCTACAAATTATTAATGATAAATATATATAACAAATTGACTCTTTAAAAAAGAGAGATTATGACTGTGATAAAATAATGAAAGCAATATTTACTAAGCAAGTGAGCACTATTATATAAAGAAATAATTAGACGTAAAATATAAAATTATTAGAATTGGGAATCAAATGTGGAAATATTATCGAGTGGCTTCTGCTAGTGCATATAATAAATGTAAATACATTAAAAAAACCTGCCGAAACATTTCTTCGAGTTGATCGCCTCCATATGTGAAAGTGCAATAAAAAGTCAGAAATTGATTTTTTACAGGGGAAGTAAACGCATTGAGTATCTCTTATTGGTTCAACATGTGTTACTGGAACATCTGGTACACTCTTGCTGAAGTTTTGATATAGACAAGACGTTAGATTTAGAGGAAACGAAGTACGATTTGTGATTATGAAACGTTCATGATTTCCTGAAGGGTGTTAAAAAGTTATGTTTATGTACGGAAATAACGTCATCTGGAAGCTGAAGATATTTTGTAAATTCCACTTCCTAAAAATAAAAAAAAATGTGATGAAAAAAATGTTCGTGGCGTTTCAGTGCTACCGTATTGTTGTTATTGTTTAATTCCAAGTCATTCCTCATTTAGTTGATTTATGGTCAAAGGCGTTCCAACCGCGAGCGTCCTGCCACACTTTAACACAATGTATCTAGAACTGCGTTATCCTTTTTTCAATTTAGAAAAGAGTAGTTATAATTTACGAAAGATTTGGCTGCTATTTCTTGTAAGTTGAGCGATCAAGGAAAGGCTCCCTTGTTTACTAACGAGCATGTGATTTGAACTGGTAGAGCATAGGTCTGTTAACAGAGAAGTTGAGAGTTTGTATTCCCCCACGTGCTCTTTATTTATTTACTCAAATGTTCATTTTTAACTCGGGCAAGACTCATTATTTTATGGAGTTGTGACGTTTCATGTCTTCCCATTCTTAGAGTATGTAAACTAAGCTGGATTTAACTGAAAACTGATTGTGCGCACTTATTGTTGATGCTGTTGCATGACCAGGATAGACATGGTCAGTTAAGTTTACAATGAATGGCATTCCAGCTGTGACCATGCCCCGTCATGTTTGAAACACCGTCTATATTAGTCAATGCGTAGTTCTTCTAAGACGGTATGATGTGATTTGAGTGAGATCTGGCTGCTTTAGAAGCTGGTCAAAAGTCACTCAGAGGCACTTTCGTTGATTCAATATACTAGAACTGTTTTGTTTTAGCAGTCGTCTCTCTTACTTAATGTGCCCTTCCTTTTCTGAGATATTAAGGTGAAATTAAAATGGTATTTAACTGCTAATTTGTAGCAACTCGTGCAACTACGTATGAACTCCTCTCGGAGTACTTTGGACAAATTAACACGGAAAGAAAATTTTCTCCATGCTATTCCTACAATCGAAGCTTTTTTTTGTATCAGAAGAATAGTTAATACTCATGACATTTTACAGTGCCTCCAAGATGCGTAGAGCATACGCACAAACTGTAGAATACGTGCAACATAGTGGACTCTATAGCTCCTTGCCCGCCAACCAGTTGGAGGTGCTAAACTGGGTAACAGGTTAAACCCGCGAACCAAGAACCGGGTAGGAATATTAAACTGGGCGAGCGATTTAGTCTACAGCCCAAACTCAGCGCCGCAAACTTTTAAAACTCTCATGTATTTCAGTGAACAGCCGCTGCCGCCACCGACGACGACGTCAATAGTCAGTTGTTTGTAATTGGTGGTATTTAATTTATCATGAACACAAAAGCAATATGGTGTGGATGAGTGCGCGCTCACACAAACAAGTGTACCTCCTTCTCATTCACTTCTATACTCTAATATAAAAAAATATACACGCCTTATCTTCTTCAATAAGCACGTTAGATTATCTGTTTCTACATACCACTACACAAACGGGATGTACTCAGCTGGAATACTATTGATCATGGGTCTAGTTTAATCTAAGGCCAAAGAACAACATGTCCACAAATGTCACTTAATCTCTGCCTAAACGTGATATTTGTGTACTGAAAGCTATGTAAGCTATTTTAAAGAAAACCTGTTCAGCCAACACCCTGCATACAACCCCACATACATACATGAACGCACATGAGCCTGCACATACATACACATACTTACACACTCACACATTCACACGCGTACACGGATGCTTACTTCTGCACACAACAATCATGATCCCTATAAAAATCAATAATTCGGTCGTCCTTCTAACAGGTTTGCCCGGCATGATTCATCGCAGCCGAGCCTTTTTTTTATATTCAAATATATACATATGCAAAGGCAGCAAGCTGGCTACGTTCTGAGTTCAAATTCCGCCGAGGTCGACTTTACCTTTCATCCTTTCGGGGTCGATAAATTAAGTACCAGTTACGCACTGGGCTCGATATAATCGACTTAATCCGTTTGTCTGTCCTTGTTTGTCCTCTCTGTGTTTAGTCCCTTGTGTGTAATAAAGAAATAGGTATTTCGTCCGTCTTTACGTTCTGAGTTCCACCGAGGTCGACTTTGCCTTTCGGGCTCGATAAATTAATTCCCAGTTATGTATTGGGGTTGATCTAATCGACTGGACACCTCCCCCAAAATTTCAGGCCATGTGCCAAGAGTAGAAAAGAATATATACATATACACATGTTTGACAAATGCACATATAGAAAAATCTCGGTGCATGAGTCACAATAAAAAAGTAAATATACGTACATACATATATATATATATATCTCGCGCGCCTTGGCGCGCGCTGGGGGCTTGGTCGGCCCCTTGGGCTTGCGTTGTACTGCTTGTGCGTTGTGTGCGTGAGCGCGCTTCGTGTGTGTGGGCTTGCTTCGGATGTGCGCGTGCGTATGTATGCATACATACCCACACACTCGCATGCATCCCTACCCACATACATACACGCACACCTACTCACACACACACATACATACACACACACATACCCGCACACACACACATACATACATACACACACATACCTACTTCAGACATACACACACACAGACATACACCCATACACTCACACTCACACGCATACACACACACACATACACACGCACACGTACACATACACACACACACACACACCTACATACATACATTACACTTGTATACACACACACTTACATTCATACACACACACACACCTACACAGCCATACCCTCACTCAGACACACACATCTACCTACACACACACACAAACACACACAGACACACACCCATACATACATACTTCTACACACACACGCCTACACACATACATACACACATACATAAACACACACATACACATACACACACATACGCACACACACATATACTTATACACATGCACACACACACATACATACATACACCCATACACATACACACACACATACCTACATACTCCTATACGCACATACATACACACAGACATACACACATACACACTCACACAAACATACACACACACATACTTACACACACACTCACCTGCACGCGCACACACATGCATGACAAACACCCATACACTCACACTCACATACGCACACACCAACATAAACACGCACACGCACACACACACCTACACTCCCACACACATACACACGCACCTACATACACACACGCACGCATACACACGCACACACACGCATACACACATACATTACACACGTACACACACCTACATACACATGCATACACACACACACACAAACATGCACGGACACACCCAGACATACATACATACACCTATATACACACGCCCACACACCTACATACACACACATATACACACGCCCACATACCTACATACACACACATACACGGACACACCCATACATACTTACATACATACACCTATACACACACGCCTACACACCTACATACACACACATGCATACACACACACATGTACGCACATACACACACATATACGCACATACATATATACCCACACACATGCACACACACACACATACGCACATGCATGCATGCATGGACACGCGCACACCTACACGCATACACAGACACACACGCACGTACACATACATACATACACACACGCATACATACACCCATACACATACATGCATCCTACACACACATACATACACACTCACACATACATACACACACGCACACTCACTCACACACCTGTATGTACGCGCACACACATGCACATACACACACTTCCCCACACCCACACGTACATACATACACACTCATACACATACACACACACACACACACGGACATACATCTATGCACACACATATATACACACATACTCACATACATTCATCGGACACACTGCCACCCAGACATACACACAGACACACTCACACATCCACACACATACATACTTACGCGCATACTCGCAGGCGCGCGCACACACGCGCTTGCGCCGGTTCGCGCACGCATACGCGCCGCATGCACCTCGCTCTTGGACCCGACGAGACCTCCCGCTCGTTCCTGGGACCGTCGCTTGTCGTTGGGTTTTCCCACGCCCGTCTCCGCGGGACCACTCTTCCATCTTCCCCTCAGCTGGAGTCCTTTTTCCTTAACCCCCCTTTTTTGTTACACACACGCGCACACATATACACACATTGCTTAAATATATACATTACTCTTACACACATTCAATCTACTCGCCATTAATACTACCACGACACTGGACACACACACACACTACTACTCAACACACGCTGGCACGCTACATACGCCCCCACCCCTTCCCCTCCCTCCCTTCCTCCTTCCTTCTTTTTCTTACTACTGACCATTGTCTGCTATGCCGACCACTGTCTCGCCCTACCTCACACGCCTACACACAGACGCACACACTAACACATACATATATTTTTTGTTTTTTTATCTCGCCTCACACACACACATACACACACGCACACGCACACACTCACACATACACACACATCTGTTGCGTTACCAACCTTGTCTCCACTCTTTTGCCTTTAAAAACCTACTTTGCTCTTGTTATCGTAAACTTCCGCCTTTCACCATGTGTAACTCGTAAACACCAGTCGTTTTTTTTTTCTCTATCCCTGTTGCCCGCTTTGGGATCTTTCTTTCCTCTCTCTTCCTTCTTTATGTTTCCGACGAAGAGCTCCGCTCGAAACGTCATACCTCCCTGCTTCCATTTCCTGAGCGCCTATTAATAATAATACTGTAATTGTTCCATTGTTGTTGTTTTTTTGTTTTCCCGTTTGGATTAAAATTATATATATATATATATATATGTGCGTGTGTGTGTGTGTGTGTGTGTATATGCGCACACACTCCTATTTTTTATATAAAATATATATGCATAATGATATATATATATATATATATATATATATACGACGGGCTTCTTTCATTTTCGGTCTACCAAATCCACTCACAAATCTTTGGTCAGCCTGAGGCTATAGCAGAAGACACTTGCCCAAGGTGCCATGTAGTGGAACTGAACTCGGAACAATGTGCTTCGTAAGCAAGCTACTTACCACTGAGCCACTCCTGCGCCATCGTCTGTAAAAATATAAATTCGAAAGAAGAAGCACACTCTCAGATGTAGAGCAGTATATATTAAGAGTGGGGAAGGCTGCTTTATGGGATTACCTTAAGTTTCCCGTCCATAAAGGAATTAGCTTTATGGCGTATCGTCAGATCCCAAAACCTTTTGGCCCGAGATCCCTTATATAAATATAGTACTAGCACTAGGCTAACAAAGTATGAGTTCTGGGGTCGATTTGTTCGACTAAAGGCAGTGCTCTAGCATGGTCTCGGTCAAATGACCGAAACAAATAAAAGGGTAAAAGAATATATATATATATATATATTATATATATACATATGTGTGTGTGTGTGTGTGTAGGTATTTATGTATGTATGTACACACACGCGCGTTGTGTGTGCATGCCTTTGCGTCCTGTTCAGCTCTGGTTGACCAGACCGATGATCAAATGAGGTATAACCATGGACAGCTTGTCCTTCCTATATCAACGGCCATAGGCTGAGGTTTTAGGAATACCTGGTTGCTATTTCTACCTGCTCGAGGCACAAGAAGTCGTTGCTTTTGTCGTTATTTAGCCTAGTGTCAGCCTATATACGTCATGCCAATAATTCAAAGCACTTCTTGTTTGACTGTTCCATCTTTTATGTCCACAAGTACATTATGCAATGCGTTCTCTCTTTTATGAGACTGTAGAGTGTGATTTAAGGGAGGACCAGCTGTTTTTTCTAGCATGCCGAGTGACTACTTTTCACCCCATCCGTCTTTGGCTCTCAAGTTCTATTATTTATCACATGGGAAGTAGTATGGCTGTTTGGGTATCTTGGCTCTTGTTATTGTTTAACCCCAGGTATATCCCAATGAAGTACACAAATGATCAAATGCATTCCAGTCGTAACCATCCCGCCTCCATTCAGGCACGGTGAATATAGGACAACATTATCCTATATAAACATTTCCCGTGTTTTTTTTTTGTTTTAATAAACAGTACGATTTAACATGATGTATATTTAGCTGCTATTTCTAGTAGGTCCGGCAAACGAGTAGATTTTCCCGTTTGTTATTTTTGCTGGTGGTTATTGTGTAGCTTCAGGTCAGCCCTAATCGCGTAGAATATCTTTAAAACTTGCTCAGGTGTGAACATCCCATCTTATCTTTTCTTTTCAGGCACAGTATATCATGGAGTATACTATTTAATGAGTATCTCTTTTCCTTTTTATTTTTTAAAAACAATAGTCCACAGGCGCAGGAGTGGCTGTGTGGTAAGTAGCTTGCTAACCAACCACATGGTTCTGGGTTCAGTCCCACTGCGTGGCATCTTGGGCAAGTGTCTTCTGCTATAGCCCCAGGCCGACCAATGCCTTGTGAGTGGATTTGGTAGACGGAAACTCAAAGAAGCCCGTCATATATATGTATACATATATGTCTGTGTTTGTGTGTTTGTGTTTGTCCGATGCTTGGTGTGTTTACGTCCGATGCTGGTGTGTTTACGTCCCCGTCACTTAGCGGTTCGGCAAAAGAGACCGATATAATAAGTACTGGGCTTACAAAGAATAAGTCCCGGGGTTGATTTGCTCGACTAAAGGCGGTGCTCCAGCATGGCCGCAGTCAAATGACTGAAACAAGTAAAAGAGTAAGAGTAAAGAGAGTCCATAAACTGAGAGAGATTTGGCTGCTGTTTCTCACACATCAACATACCAGATAGAGGCTCTAATTAGCGTTCGGTATTTATTTGTATAATAATAGCCTCAAGATGTCGGGCGATATGGATTATTTATCTGATCGGAGTTTGACAGTATCTTGTTCTCAGTATTGTTGTATGTGTATCCCAACATACTGTTTAGTTATTGATGTCGCTGCTATTTGTCTGTTAGTCGAATCTGAGCGGAAAGGATAGCAGTATTCATAAGATACCGTTGTACAAAGTTACGATGTGCTGTTGTTGAGGCATCTGGGTGATGGGAGGTGAATGTAGATGAATGCAGTGGTAGAGACAGAACATTGTGGGACGAAGCTTTATTTATTTACTACGGTAGTGCACTAAACATAGACATTTTATTTTTGTTTCTCTGTGTTGGTAGGTGGTCTGTTTGTTAGGTCTTTCTGTGTAGCTGATTGAGCCTATCTATCAGCGATAGCTTTGCTAAGTATAATTAGCAGTAAGCCTCTCAAACTAACTAATCTCTACCGTCTTAATAAGAACAGAATGACTACTACAACACTATCGTAAAAATTAACGTGATTTGTAAATAGTAAACAATCAACAGAAAACGATATACATCATGTATATACAGTTCCAGTACAACCGTAGAAGAAACAGAGGCACGATAATCCATGCATAAGCTTAATACCTTTTCCCCTTCATTTCTTTTGTTCGAACTCTTAGATAATCAGATATTCAGTCCCTCGACCGTTCCTACGTCTTGCATCTACCCTCTCTCTCTCCGCTTATCTCAGTTACTGTTACGGTATACAATGCTCTACATTTGTAGATAGGAAACATTCTCATTCCAGCTCGCTTACAGACTCTAATACACTTACAAACACAAACACAAACTTACTCGAACATATACATACACATGTTAACAAGTGTATGCTCATGCGTATTCTGTTGTCCAATAATATTTTCGTAGTTTTTTCTTCATATTCTATGTTCATTTCTACTTTTTTTTTGATTTTTGAAATGGTTTCATCATACAAAGAAAGGCAGAGTCTATCTCCAATATCGGGGACCCTTAATGAGAATATTAAGGGTCTCCTAAAAATGAAGATATTTACGATAGAAGGGAGAACGTTATTCTTACACGAAAGACCTGCAATAAAATTGATTCTGCTATAAAACCCAAACGATTCGTTGGTGGTATTAAAATGGGCAACAGATTAAATCTGCCACTAAAAATTAGGGCCAGCAGTCCCCATGACGGATTTCCACAGAGTTTATGCGTACCCATTTTTTAACTACACGTCTGTGACTGCGACCAGTCGTTGTTGGAACAGATTAGATCAGTAGTTCTGAACCGGGGTCCACATGATCCTTGGGCGTCCACATAAGATTTTGCTGTTAACATTTAGATGCAATATATTGGTTACAAAACACAAAATATTTCAACAAGTTTTTTTATACAATTCCTAATCATATTTTAATTATAAAAATATAATGGGATATTTTTATACATCGAAGGTTACAAATATTCGGACCAAGTTCCGGGTAGGGGATTATCATGACTTAATTACATTCCGACACCCCTTGAACGCTCTCAGCCGCCAAAACACATCTTAATTAGCTGTATAATTACCACCCGTTTCTGTAATATCAGTAGAATCCAATCTAAGTTAGACACCCAAGTATCACTTCATAATAATATGAATAATCTTTTCTATTAAAGACATGAGATCTGATTGGGGGGGGGGTAAGTTGATTACATCGGCCCCAGTGCACAACTGGTACTTATTTTTATCGACACCGAAAGGATGAAAGGAAAAGTCAACCTTGGCGGAATTTGTACTCAGAACGTAAAGACAGAAATGTCGCTAAGTGTTTTGCTCACGAACACAACGCATCGCCCGGTCCAGGAATCGAAACTGCACCCTTGTGATCATGTGTCCAATACTCTAACCACTTGACCTCGCGCTTCCATTTTTAATGATATAAAAATAACAACACATTCTTTTACTTTTCGAAACGGTTTCTATCCAAAAGAATCTCTGCCAACTTAGTAGAACCCTCTACTGCTTGAACTGCAAGAGTTCGATAAGCAACACTCGAGCAGGAAAAGCATCCGCATTCGCTGTTCGCCTTTCTTTCAATTCCACACTGCATACATGATGTAAATGTTCCCCCAAACTATTCCTTTTAACCATCATACACACATACACACCAAATTTGAAAGTATCTCTTATCGCTTAACCCTCTAGCGTTTAAACCGACCATATCCGGCATAAATATTCTACTTGTTTTGTGTTCAAACATGCCAGATCTGGATCTCACACCTAACCCACAATATCATTGTAAAAATAAATAAGTCACAGTGTCAAAATTTCAAAGCTATGAGATAATGCACAATTAATTCGAAGCAATGTGAATAAACAAGTAATACATTCGTCTGAGTAATGTGAATGCTAAACCAGCAAGACAACAGGATCTAAGGATGTGGGGGTTTTTTGCCGCCCAAAAATGCATATTGTATAGCTACACACAGAATAGAATACAATCACACACACTTGTGTACTACACACCATTACATGAAAACAAGTTTATCCAACATACGTTCACAAATACACCCACACTAATTCATATTCACAAATCTATGGAATTGTCGTAACGTAAACAAAAATGTCTTTTCACATTGTGATCAGCTTCAAATCTTTGACGAATTTGAATAAAACCAACATAGTTATTGCAGCATTTTGTCAGATGAAGGTCGTCTTAGCATAAACCACTTTCTGAGTATCAATTGTTAAGTATTCAGTGATAAGAGGAATAAGTTGACAGTTTCATTGCTCAGACAAAGCTAAAAATAAATTTTAAGATAATGAGGTACGTATCCTCCATTAGAAACCAACCTGGTATTTATCTCTTTAGCATACATATGCCATGCGTACGTACATGCATGCATGGATGTATGTATACCTATCGACTTTCAGCATCCATCCATCCATCCATTATACACATAAATACACACACACACACACACACATACATACATACATACATACATACATACATACATACATACATATTAGGCTTTCGGTTTTCGTCTGCTAAATTCTCATAAAGTAATGGTCAACATTGAGACTATCGCAAAAGACCAACCCAGAACGATATGCTTACGAAACGAAATTATTAACCACATAGTTTACAACCTGCGTCTATACACTTACTCTAATCTCAACGGTCAAGTTCAGTTAGATTTAAATAATTAGTGTTGAGTGGTACACTTTTCTCATTGCTTGCTGTCATAGTCAAGTGACTTGTTCCGTTTTTCCAATTGTAGTTGCTTTGTTTTGCAGCTTGCCAAACATTTAGTTTCAGAAACAGATTCATATTACGAAAAAAAAAAAAAGAAAACAAAAAAAAAGAAGAGAAAGAGTAGCGTATGAGTGGAGACGAGTAAATAATAATAATAATAATAATAATGATAATAATAATAATAATAATAATAATAATAATAATAATAATAATAATAATAATAATAATAATAATGATAATAATAATAATACGATCTATTATAGGCCTGAAATTTGCGGGGAGGATGAAAATCGATTACATCGACCCCAATGCGCAACTGGCTTATTTAATCGACTCCGAAAGGATGAAAAGCCAAGTCAACCTCAGCGGAATTTGAAGTCAGAACGTAGCGACGGGTGAAATACCGCTAATAATAATAATAATAATAATAATAATAATAATAATAATAATAATAATAATAATAATAATGATAATAATAATAATAATAGTATCAACAACAGCAACAATGTTTCTAATATAAATACAAGAAAACAAATTTGAGGTGCAGAGTTTAGTCGATTAAATTGACTCCGTACTTGACTGTTTACTTTACTTTATGACCCTGAAGGGATTTAAATTCAGTACGAAAAGAATCGGAATAAATACTGTAAACAGTTATTTCCGGCGCTCGAATAATTGCGTCAATCCACTGACAGTAATATTATTGTTTCTTTTAATGGCCATAAGTGCCCAAACACACGTGTAAAACATGACATTCGAATTGGGTTACAACATGAGCGGATGTACATATAAATGCATATGCACCCCCCCACCGCACACACACATACACGCTAAACACATATATTAACGAGTTTGGGCCAAAATGTAGAACAATATATTAAAAACAAATTAAAAATTAGGTGCGCGTACCCACGCACATATACACAAAAAGGGCAACCTACTCGCCAAGAGTCCCGTAGCAGTATCCTGTATATGACTAAATTGCTTTTGGTAGTGGGTAGGGGAGTCTCTAATTCAGGAGTTCCAGGGTTTTCAGGAATGTGGAACCATCTCTCATTTACTGACTTTTACTGGTCTTTTCTGACCCGAGGTAGCAACATTTGTGAAGGTCCCAGCTGTGAGTTAAATAGCGTATATCCACCCGAGCCAGGGTGTGTTGAATTATTTTGGCAATGGATTTATTAAATCAATGGCGAATGTCATTGTAAGCTGATCGAATGAACAGACAACAAACTGCAACGGCCAAGTTCAACCATTTCAGTATGTGAACTGCTATCATCTGTAGTTGTGGCGTGCACAGTTGAGATATTTCAGCTAGCGAAAAACCAAGGTGACGTTCATAACACATTGCACGATCAAGATATCTGATGTGGAAAAGTTGCATTGGTCCGGGCAAGTCGCACAATCGAATGATGGTGATGTGGTAGGCGCAGCTTTAAACGTGAATTGAGAGGTGAGTTTATTTGGCCAAAACACGAAGTCTACCACAACTTCTGAGAAATATCCCAGTAACTCTATGTAGGCTGGTGGTGTGGTTTCCTCCTACAGTTTTTCTCACTTTAGGGTTTTTTCTATTCGTCTCCTATTTTCTTTTCAATCAATACATCATCTTTCTCTTCTCACTCCAGTCTCGCAGCAGTTCATTACGCTCTTTTCTTTTAGATGGCCGTGGGTCTTATATATTTCATGGTCTGGGACGTCTTTCTTCAAAGGATCTTTCAACCTCTTACATGCTTTACATTATTTTTTGTTTTATTGTTATGTTTCTCTTGACTTCAGCAGTTTCTCCAGCATTCATTGGCTCTCTATCACCACGAGATGATGGGGTGAGACTATTGCTCGTAGCCTCTCTAGCCTTTGATGGAGAAGAACACTTAATTTCTTGGTGTCTTACCGCGTCGGTTCTGGTGCTGGTGGTTGGTGGTATTATGATTAAAGCGATTTCTTTTCGCTCGGCTCAAGTCATCCTTGGAGGTTTCGATTACCATCTCCTGGATAGAGAACCCTACAGAGGTCTTTGCTAACTGACGTGAAGCAACTGAATCCTCTACCGTGCAGCACAAATCTTACTGACTATTCTCCGCTCTCACAATAGTGTACAACTTCGAGATAGCCCTGTGGTCATCGAAGGTCATCAAAATCTGGAGCTCACCGTATCTGAACCACACCATATCATTCACCACATGGTCGTACTGCTGCACAAAGGTGATGGCAAAGGCTAATGTTTGTGTCAGTATCTCTATCGATCTATCTCGTATTCTTGAGACCGATGTACTGCAAACGTGATTATAAAACCTGACGCTCTGCCTTTTTGACTTCTTAGTCGTCGTTTCAAAATGATTTGAAAATAATTATTTTATTGTTTTGAGGCAACTGTTATCACAGCTATCGCGAACACCTTTTCGTGCTACTTCTGAGGAACTTTTGGATACGAGCAACAACACAAATGACTGTATGTCAATTACATACAGGTGGGTTAAAATATTTAAAAAGAAACATGGATTCTAAAATAAGGAGATGGACACTCAAACAATTCGAAAGCATTTTGTGAGTGTAAATTTGTTACAAATAATATTTGGTGTTTAGGACATGATAGTAACAAAGAATAAAATCATAAACATTATATCCAGGTTCACAAATCTACATACATCCTACAAAAGATTGCTATATACTATATAACAAGCACCACCACCATCACCACCAGCACTACTACTACTACTACTACTACTACTACTACTACTACTACTACTACTACTACTACTACTACTACTACTACTACTACTACTACTACTACAACAACAACAACAACAACGCCATGTAACCTGACTAGACACAATACATGTCGCACATAACCGTCTTAATACATTTAAAGAACTTATACAGTAGCATATATTACTCAATTACATCATCTCACAGAATAATAAAAGCGTCTATGTACGCACGCACATACATATATGTTTGTGTGTATGTGTGTGTATACACACACAAGCATATATGTATGCGTGTGTGTGTGTGTATACACACACATACACACACACACACACACGCTCACGCACTAGCATATACATGACTTGGTGTGTTTAGACCTTTCTGTCTACAGCGAGAAATTTTCTTCATGACAGAATACAGCAAATGGCTTTTTAATGCGTTTGAATTTGCCTGAAACATATTTGAAATGGTAACAAGTTTGTATATGTATATATACATATACATCTGTGTGTGTGTGTGTGTGTATATATATATATATATACTTGTGCGCTCACACATACACACACACATATATATATATTAATAGTAATGGTATGACAACAAAAGAATGATTGAGACTTTGATATTATGTAGATAGAGGAATGTATCTGTAATATTATATGTGACAATTATTCGGTTGCCATTATAATTTCCGCCCTGACATCCGAAACTCGGAGTTTTATTATGGCAAACGAATAATTGTCACATATTATTATATTACATATATATATATATAATATATATATATATTATATATATATATATAATATATATATATATATATATATATATTATATATATATATATATGTATGTATACTGGAAAATGTATGAAATCCTTGGTACAGTTAGGTATACTTGAAAGACGAAAAGAACGACTTCACTGGTAGTTCTAATCAATATATTTTTTTGATAATATAATTTAATTTTACAGTTTGGTTTCAAACTGTAAAATCATATTAGAAATTAAATCGATTAGAACTACCAGTGAAGTCATTCTTTTATATATATATATATATCACTATTACATGTTATCTCCCCTTGTTTCTGTCTGTGTTCCTTTCTGTGGAAGAGCGTAGGCTCGAAACGCTAAAGACTTTTTCAATTCCCAAGCGTTATACTAATACATATGTTTGTTTTCTACAGCACCTGTCTTCGTCGTTTTTTTTTTGTGAATTCTCTCTCCCTCTCTCTCTCTCTCTCTCTCTCTCTCTCTCTCTCTCTATATATATATATATATATATATATATATATATATATATATATATATATATTATATATATATCAGAGAAGTTTGAAAACGCCACTATATAAGATAAATATTAATTTTCTTACAGATTTTACGTTTCGGTTCTTCTTGAAAAAATATTTCAAAAATATTTTTAAAAGTTAAGTAAAATAAAAAAGTTCATAATTGTTTCTTACTAGTCTCATCAGAGTCCACGTAGTGGTGCTTTGTGTGGTGGGGGAGGATAATGGCTGTCTTGTGCGTTGACTAGATTCGTTGGCTGTAATTGTGGAAACAACCAGCGGCCGAAATAGCAGTAGTAGCAGTGACTGTTGGTCGTAGTAGTAGTGACCGTGGTGGTGGTGGTGGTGGTGGTGGTGGTGGTGGTTGAAGTTGTAGTAGCAGTTCATTGGCTGTAGTAGTACACACACACACACACACACACACACACACACGTATATATAATCAAAGTAACTTAAGGGTTCTAGAAAAGAAAAGCGATAGAGTACGTTCTAGGCTTAAAAGAAAAAAAAAATATTAGTACTGGAGTTGATTCATTCGACTAAAGACCTCTCAGTGTGGGGATCCTAGCATGGCTGCAGTCCAATGACTGAAACAAGTGAAAGACCAAAGAATGATAATGGTGTTTTAATGATGATAGTTTTAATGTCATAAACTTTAGGCGAGAGCGCAGTTAATTACATCGTCCCAGTAGTTCACTTATGCCTATTTCAATAACGGAAGGGTGGATGTCGAAGATGATTTCGGTGAAATTTAATCTCTGAGCATAAAAGAATGTAACTAAATATGTTGTAAAACTCCACCATCCCTGCTTATAACTGTCGTTTCGCATAGGGAGATACATGTCGCTGTGTCAATTAGTTTGCCATTATGGCAAGCGGGAATGATAATCAAAACTAGCAGTTCATTGTTATTTAAAATTCTTAGGGCTTCATTTACATGTCAAACCGCTAATTTACTAAATTATTACATATTAGTTTCCATACGGACATACAAACAAAAGCTAATAGAGCAAGTACATAAACCAAATGACAATCAGATTGTAACTATTACACAATTATATAAACACGAACATCGTCCTTGCTCACATACATACACACACTTAGACATATTTGTTTCGATATGTCTTTCTTATTACTACTAAGACAGGGTGGGGCGGAGAGGACGAACGTTTTTGAAAAATTCACAAAATCATTTATTTTAGCTGCAAACAACTTTTATTGACATCAATGTGTTTGTATTGAATTAGCACTTCAAAATCAAATGTTGGAAACAACGTCCATCATGTGGTGTCCGTTTTCATTGATGCATTTCTGAAGGCGTTCTTGGAAGTTAGCTTCCACGCCCTCCAGCATTGCTCTGTCAATTTGGGCAACTTCCACGTGAATAGTTTCCTTCATATTGGCCAATGTACGGGGCTTATGCGCATACACACATGACTTAAGGTTTCCCCACAAGAAATAGTCACAGATGGGCAAATCAGGGGACCAAAGGGGCCAAGGAATGTCAGCAAACCTGGGAACGAGGCGGTCACCGAAGTAAGGGCAAAGAACGTCCATTACTACTCTGGCTGTATGGCCGTCGCCCCATCCTGCTGAAACCACATACGTCGAATAGGCATACGTTTTCGTCGTAATTCAGGCACAAAGAAGTTATCATCTCGATGTAAATCTCGGAGTTCACAGTAACAGCATTTCCAATATTGTCTTTAAAAATTTGAAGATCAATGACGGCAGTTTTTCCAACAGCACACCAGACCATCCCTTTTGGGTTGTGCAGTGGTCTTCCGCGTAGTTCACTCGGATTTTTGGGAGCCCAATAACGACGGTTCTGTTGATTCACCGTGCCATTGTGATGAAAATGAGCTTCATTACTCATTAACAAAATGAGGTTATCATTTGACACAAAAATTGCTTCCATCTGACGTGCAAAGTTAAGCTGCTGTGCATAGTCCCATGGTTTCAATTTTGCCCAATGAACAATTTGTACGGGTGGAAATTCCAGTCTTCATGCTAAATATGCCATACCGATCGATTACCGATGCCAAGTTCAGTGGAAAGCCTCCGAGCAGAGCGATTCGGACTCCGTATCAAAGCTTATCTGACGCGTTCCTCATTTTCCGTAATGTTCGTGGCGCTGCCACCAGTCTCCTATTCATTTGTGTGCCTCGTGTACGAAGTGCATTCACCCAACGTAAGATTGTATTACGGGTGGAAACAGCCTGATTTCAGTAAATGTTGAAGTGACGCCTAGACTCACGATGTGAGACTCACTGTGACAAACTCGTTATTCTTCACTTAACTGTTGTAGGCAAACACAGCGCCATGGCTTCCTCTGAAAAGAAAAAGAAAATCGAAATAAAAGACGTATAAAAAACTGCATTGTTTATGGGAAGACAATATATACGTATATGTGTTTGTGTGTGTGTGTGTGTGTGTGTATATATATACATACACACACATACATATATATATATGTATACATATATAAACACATATAAATATACATATATACATATATAGTATATATACATATATACTATATATATGTATGTATGCATGTCTGTATATATATATATATATTATATATATATATATATATATATATTATATATATATATATGGCTGTGTAATAAGTAGCTTGCTTTCCAGCCACATGGTTCCGGATCCAGTCTCACTGCGTGGCACTTTGGTCAAGTGTCCTCTACTATAGCTTCGGCCTGACCAAAGGCTTGTGAGTGTATTTAGTAGACGGAAACCGAAAGAAGCCCGTCGTATATATATATATATATGTGTGTGTGTGTGTGTGTGTGTGTTTGTCACCCCAACATCGCTTGACAACTGATGCTGGTGTGTTCACGTCCCCGTAGCGTAGCGGTTCGACAAAAGGGGATCCGACAGAATAGGGACTAGGCTTACAAAGAATAAGTCCTGAGGTCGATTTGCTCGACTAAAGGCGGTGCCCCAGGAAGACATCTCCTCGGGCTGGCTATTGACACTCTGTCTTTTCGTCACTGGAAAAAGTATATGTATTTGCATTCAGAATCACTTCTCATCGCCAGCAGGTGGTTGTCATACGCTGATGACGGGTTAATACCCAGAAACTCGGGTCCGTGTGTATCACGTCAGGCTGGAGATGGGAACGATGATTTCCCTTTGCAAATACTGATAGGGCACAGACAGTGTGTCAATAGCCAACTGGAGGAGATGTCTTCCTGGGGCTATAAACTACAGTAGCAGCGTCATTAATGGGTCAACCTTTTTATGTGGCAAATATACATCACGATGTCGTGCTGCAAATGTTTAAATCTCGCTCAGAGATTTATTATTGCTACACACGCATATATATAAAGTTCGATCTGACGACTCCACTAGAGTGGACGCAAGCGCTAATATATGATATATATGATTTATAAAAACATGTGACATATTAATAAATATCGGTAAATATAAAACCAACCGGATTTCTGAGTACCGCATTTCTTCTAATATATAATACATGTACATCATCTCTAAACCTTTTAATATATATATATTGTGTGTGTGTGTGTGTGAGTGTGCGTATGTATATATATATATATATATAATATATATATATATATATTATATATATATATATATATATATACAAATGCATATATATATGTATGTATGTGAGTGTGTGTGTGTGTACAAAAATAACAACGTGTATTTATTGTTTATATATTTGAGATTGTTATATATTTGTTCTGATGAATCAGTCATTCTAACTCTAATCCAAATTTCTTCTCTTTCTCTGTGTTTCTTTCTCTCCTTTTTTCTCCATGTGAATACACATTACCTTCGAACAACTTCAGATTATAGGTCTTCAGCTTGTTTTATTCGTCATTACTAAGGTCATGTTGGAGTATCACCTTCCATTAGATATATTAAATATATACGACTGATGACAGATCGCAGCGTGCACGTGTGTATGTGGTGTGGTGTGTGTGTGTGTGTGTGTGTGTGTGTGTGTGTATGTGTGTGTGTGTGTGAAATCTGACTGCGTGTGCGTGTTTGTCTGATCCGTGTGCTGTGTGCTGCGTGTGCACGAGTGAACGTTTTCAGTATAAATCATCGTAGTGAATATGTGTTGAAGAGAAAGCTATCTTTTGTTGATATCTGTTTCCCGTTATGCTTGCTACTGACAAGAAATATATCAAAATACTTTAAATGCTTGCTGCTAGAGCTGTTTATAGACAGACGATAAAGACAGAGAGGCAAATAAGCGTGACAAGACGCAAACAAGCAACAAGCACGCAATCTCGAAACGACGTGATCGTCACGGTGTAAAAATTGAATGTTATTCGATTGCAGTAATCAATTCACTTGTTTCTTCCGTCATTTGAATACATGTGAAAATAATCTGACATAACCAGACATGTAAAGAAATAAATATGAACTGAAAAACAAAAACGGGCGTGTATGAAGATACTCATATAAACATACATATATATACGCACGTAAATATACATATGTACTCAGCCAAAGATACATACACAAAAGCATACATATGCACACACATCTCAAAAGTAAATAGACAGCCTCATTTTTGAAAGATATATTTCTCCTTTCTTCTTTGGGTATCTGCAGGTCGAGAAATAGATTACCTTTTAGTTGTTCTGGCAAGTTGATGAAAATACTGCTCAGATGTACTCCGACCTATCTGGAGTTGGTCTGCAGCGCCAGCTGCCTTATAGCGGGGATTATTTTCAGCAATCCGCTTAACAGGTTTAAGACACCTGTCAGAGACCACATGTCGACCTGAGCGGGTTGCAGTTGATTCCCTTCCTTTGCAGGTGAATTGTACAATTACTCTGTTATCTGTGATCATAGGAGTACCAAGGTTTTGTGCAATATTACACTGGCTAAGTCCACTTCCAGATCGATCAACAATACATCTTTTAAAAATCAGAAATGTCTTTTACTTCTGGTGTTCGCGGCATGGCTAATTGCTACAAGCAATTAATGTACTATAACGTGAATCGAAATAATACATTAACAAGTCTGAAGCGTCAAATAGTGTCCACATAGATAATAAACGGTGTAATGAGAGACATCTAATAACTTATGAGGCGTCTATTAACTTTTGAGATGTGTGTGTATGTGTGTGTGTGTGTGTGTATGTGTGTTTGTATATATATATATATATATATATATATATATATATACATATACACACGCACATACACACGCGCATAAATATACGCAGATAGATAAATGGTTCCCACACATTTTGTCTTCATAGGGCAGTGAGATAAAAAATAAAATTTATTTGTGCACTTCACATTGAAATATAATAAAAAAATTATTTAACGCTAAAATTAAATAGAAAACCCACAAAGACATAGAAAACTATACCGATCTTGCTTTATTAGTTTTCAACAAGTCCAGACATTATTATGGGTTTTCTAAAGCCTTAAGTCATATAGGTAAAAATTTCATGACGTACTGAGCTGATCTTTGTGTAGTTTGAGAACTGCTGAAGCAAATAAACGATTATTTTCATATTTAAGTAAGGGAACTGACAAGATTCTAATATTTTAATTGTTCTCGTGTCAGCTAAGGTCAAAATTTAATGCTGCAAAGCAATGAGTTCCAATTGGGTTGTTGTGGTACCCCAAGTAGCAGTTGTGGTGCCGCCATGTCTTAAATTTAAAAACCACAAACAGACAAAATATATAAAGCAAAAACATCAATAAAGTGGTTGAGAGTCTTAAATATTTCGAGACAGGAGAATAATGAGGTCAAAGAAATGTAGGATAATTAATTGAATCGATAAATAAGTTATCATTTAGCCTTGGATGAACAGCTCTATGCTAAACAGCGCACTAACCTTAAACATCGATCTTAAATTCAGACGTAGGATGATTGTAGCATGAAATCAGTGGTTTGTGATTTGTGGTCGGTGGACTCTTGGTATTCCGGTAAAATACTAGTGGGAGGATCAATGAGTAATACCATCTTGAGGCATGAGCACACTGAACAGTTGTCCGGGGCTCCCCCATGATCTAGAGACTCAATGCTAATCTATGTATACTGCAGTTATGTATGATAAACCCAGTACATTGTTTTACTTGGATACCTATAAAGCTAACCCAACGTTTCTACGTGTGAGCGGTGTTCGAGGTTTCAAGGTGATGCTTTGCGCTATGTAATATTTATAAGTACTAACGATAAGACAGTCAGAGATAAAATTTCCAAATATCGATTTCGAATTTTGGCACAAGATTAGCAATTTCGGGGTAGGGTTCTAGTCGATTACATCGGTGCTTAACTAGTACTTATTTTATCGACTTCCGAAAGGATGAAAGGTAAAGTTGACCACGGTAGAATTTGAACTCAGAACGTAAAGACGAACGAAATGCCGCTAAGCAATTGGCCCGGCGCACTAACGATTCTGCCAGCTCCCAGCCTTTAATAAAAAATTTTCCTAATAATAAGGTTGTTTCCAAATCTGCAGAGTTAATCTAATTTGTTTTAGATGCTATTTAAAACAACATTTCCATTAAAATTGCCTACCACCGAAGCTGAAATTCAGAATATTCTTTTCTTCCCTAGGCACAAGGACCGAAATTTTTGGGAGGGGGGCCAGTCGATTAGATCGACCCCAGTAAGTAACTGGTACTTAATTTATCGACCTTAAAAGGAGGAAAGGCAAAGTCGACATCGGTGGAATTTGAACGTAAGGACAACCGAAATATAGCTAAGCATTTGCCCCGGGGTGCTAACGTTTCTGCAAGCTCGCCGCCTTTGAAATTCAGCATATTGTTGATGCTACCGTGTTCGTCCCTGTGGGAAAATTCATTAAATTTTTTATTTAAATGAATTTTTCACGGACAGCCGGCTTGTATTTTGTCTGTCTACTCAACATGCTATTGCTATTAACTAGCAACAAACTTATTTTCTCAGTTCCATTTCTCAGTTACAACTTATATGTAACTTTCTTTCTTACTTATTTCTGTCTACTTTGATAAAGCCTTCACCCGAAACATCAACCCACTTCTTTTCGTTTTCGTTTTTTTTTCATTTGGCATACAATTCACTGTGCCCACTTTTTTTGGCATTTACATTTTGTCCATCACCTTTTGAACTTTGTAACCTCTTATCTCACGTTGTTCAACTGTCCGTCCCTTATTCCCCTCGTTCCATTTATACTATGTAACTGAATATAAACTTATATAACAGCATTAGTAAAAATCTCTTGTTTCATGAAATATTGTTAACAAGTCCTTGGTTATAAAAAATGTAAGAAGCTACAGCTCGAAATGCACTATGTTTCCATTCTTTTTAAAGATGGTTGGGTACTGTTTGAGGAAGACTTGAGTGTTATTTCTTGTAACTCAAGTAACCTTAAACAGGCGCCATAATTTTAGTGACACTGTTTTTCTTTTCAATTCACTATCGGTCTCATGGAAAGATTTGGTAAAGATCAACCCAGATGGCATTGAACTCAAAATAATCTGTAGGAATTATTTACTCTTTCAGTAAATCTTCTTTAAACCAGGCTTTGAAGTCAGCTCTACTTTCTGAAGACAAAGCATTATAAAGCGAAGTCAAAGAGCTGACGTATTTGTGTATTTAATTCTTTAGCATTCAGATTATTCTGTCAAACGTGATGCTTATTTACTCACATTGTTTTGAGTTAATCACGCATCTAATATTTCGATGATGTGATTGTTTATTTTTACAATGACATTGTAGGATGGGTGTGAGAGGAACGATCTGGTCAGTTTGACCATAAAACAGGTAGAATATTTTAGCCAAATTTAAATTTTAGCCTATTTAAATGCTAAAGGGTTAAGATGTTCGCTTCGCATCCTCGTTGTACGGCATCATTATAAGAGGCTACCGTACACGATTTTTATTTAAGGTGAACACTGAATCACATCGTTACGAAGCAGTCTTGCCCACCAAGGTAACTGTATGTTGATGTTTAGACCCATGTCATCTCAAATTGAGCAGACTGGGACACATCCTTACCAACGTTATGGCATATAGCTCAGTCGGACTCACAATCATGAGTTATTGAGTTCGATTCCCAGAACCGGCTGTGTGCTGTGTTTTTGCGCAAGACACTTTATTTCACGTTGCTTCATTTCACTCAGCTGTAGAAATGAGTTGCAATGTCACTGGTGCCAAGCTCTATCGGCCTTTGCCTTTCCTTTGGATAACATCGGTGACTGGAGAGGGGAAGGTGGTATGTATGGCGACTGCTGGTCTTCCATAAACAACCTTGCCCGAACTTGTGCCTCATAGGGGAACTTTCTAAGTTCAATCCCATGATGATTTATCACCGAAGAGGCCTTTACCGTTTTTACAAGTTATGCACTAGGTAGTTTTATCTGTATTGTACTCTAGTATAAGAACAAGTTCTCTTAGGAATATTTATTTGACACACTTACGTCCTATATAGAGGACATTCATCATTTATCTACATACTTTGAAACTGTCACAGGCATGGTTGTGTGGTTAGAAAGTTCGCTTGTAAATAGGATATTTCCTTATTCGATACCCCCGAATGGTACCTTAGACAAGTGTTTCATATATTCTTATATCAACCAGTTCGTTGAGAACGTAATTTGGTAAAAGGTGTCTGTGTTGGCGCCCGTCGCACATATTCCCATATACACACATATATGCATACATACATACGTACATACATACATACGTACATACATACATACATACATACATCCATACATACATACATACATACATACAAGTATATGTATACGTGTGTGTATGTATACACACACAGATATATTTGTTTGCAAAATTTATACGCATCATCTAGAGAGATATAATTGTTGACGTGAAACAAAAAGTACCTTGTAACGTTTATTTAGTAAGAGTTAAGTAAGCACTTCCTTGTTATTACTGCGATATCAAACTGCAATGAACCAGTAAGTAGTCATTCAGAAACGTATAAACGACCGTAATGTTTACAGAATCTTTCATGTCATACACAAAAAAAAAAACCTATAATTAACCGATTTGTTTAACAATACTTAGATTTGTTCATTTATTCTTTAAAAATTTTGACATGTAGGATGATATAACTGGGTAGGTGTTATATTTGGAAAGGAATGTATTTTTTCATGGGTGTTGTCGAATTCGGGTTGAATTGAACAATAGAAAAAAACCCAAAGCAAAGAACAAACAAACAGAAAAACAACAGTAAAAAATGCCTTTGGTTCTCTTTATCAGAACTGACCAAAGCTAAAGAAGAAGAAGAAGTAGAAGAGGTAGAGGAGGAGGAGGAGAAGGAGGAGGTGCAACAACACAACAAACAACAACTCTTCCGATTAAGCTTTTCATGTGGTTAAACAATAACACCTTCAGGAACTACCAAAAATCTTTTATAAGGCTAGACATACTAGAAATATCAATCAAATCTTTCTGAAATAACTATCTACCGGCTCGAAAGGACACATCGGGTAGAGTAGTCCAATCTACACTATTTCTGAAATAAAATAGGGATAGCAATTGCTGGATTGCTTTTGATTATTTGTCTTCTGAACCAAGGCTGATTTGAGTTTTAAAAAACAACAAAAAAACCCAACAGCAGTAGCAAAGACGGCAGCAGCAGCAACAACAACAACATATCCAGATTATCACACAGCATACCATACAATTCATCACTGTATGTGGGAATGTAAAGAATGGGCGTAAGCGACGGTAGCATGAACAATAGATCAGGTGGGGTGGGCACCAAATCATTTTGTCGAGTTCCTACGTGTCACAGGACTGCTCAATGAAGGCTGAGCTAAAACAGTGACAACAACAAAAGAGTAGTAACTGATTGATGGAATGTCTTGACATTTGTTACGTATTTGTTTCTTGCCGGTGGGTACACAGTTTTTGTTTTTTTCTTTTCTTTTCTTTGCTTTTTGGAAAATAGTTTCACATCCACCCACTCTCCATACAATACCGACCAGAGAGGGTTACCAGGGGACGAACCTTTATTATTTAAAAAAAAAATACCGAATAACAGGGAATTATTCTGTACGATCAACAATACGGCTGAAATTACCTCAAGAAAGCATTCTATATATTAAATTGAAATTAAATAGGGCTTCGCGCGCACACACACATACACACACACACGCGCGCGCACACACACTCAAAGGCACACACAGACACGCGCGGCATGCACACACATAATCTATCTATCTATCTAGTTATTTGTCCGTCTCTTTCTCTATATGTGTGTATGTGTGCGTGTGTGCACGCGCACGTATACGTGTGTCTTTATCTGAATATTGATCCAACACTGCATGTTATAACTTTCTTAAACCAACGCGTCTATGTTAACACAGTGATTAAAGATTGAAGAAAATAGGCAATAGGAGTATATGCATATTTCAAGCGTTATTGCTTTTTCGTCAGCACCATATCCAAACCATTAACTCTCCATGATCACGTTGCTTAAATGGCCATTAAGTGTAACGGTGTAAAACTAATGGATAGACTAATTTAGCGATTAACGACATTCATGGCAACTGGTACGTGCATATTAATGGACGAAATATGCATATACGACCATTACCTATTTTCTCTACATTCGATATCGTTGTTTATATAGACGTGTTCGTATACGAAACGTCGTAACTTTCAGTGCTGGCTCTGAATTCTATAGGAAATGTATGGCAATAAACTTAAAAGTGGATACATCGCACTACCACCACAAGGTAAGGCGCTATATTGACTAGTAAACTTCGAATATAATTGGAAATATATATGCGCGCGCGCGCGTATTTCCAAATGTGGATGTTATTTGGCCTAATCTAGAAAGATATGCAGCAAAGTTGTCCTCCACTTTGCACTTTGCAACGCAGGAAATTTGCGGAACGCATGTAGTCGATTGAAACAATCTAGTACTTGACTGGTGCTTAATTTATCGATTTGGAGAAAGGAGAAGGATAAATGGTTTGAATTTAGTGTATAAAGGGCTATAACTAAATGAAATAAGGCATTTTTGTCCAACATTTTACTTATTCTAACGCATTGCTGTTCAGTCTTGTGCCTGTCCTGTGCATCATATGTAATACACAGGGCATTTCCCTAGCATCAATATGTCATGTCTGATACACATTCCCAATTGTTTCCAACTTCAAGAGTAAATTTGGACTTATTAAAAACAAAAACAAAAACCTTATGTTATTCAGAATGTATCAAACAAGGGCTAATTAAATGTTTGAAAACGAGTAAGGATATTTAGGATACTTACAAAACTGCTTTGGACAGGCAAACGGTTAATCATTAACAATGTCTAACATGGGCACAGGGACACAAAATTTTAGGGAAAGATAACGTCGAACCCCAGCAAGGGATGAAATTAAATACCACAAGGCATTTTGTACAACTTTCTATTATTTGTGACACCATTCTTCATATCAATGATAATTTCTTATATAGGCTAATAACTAGAAATAAAAATTGTCCTTGTCATGAGGTATACGACCATAAATTTAGTGGGCAGAGTGACAGTCGATACGTCTATTCTTTTATTTAAGTGGAGGTTTATTTTGATTTATTTGAGCATATCAATTCCAGTGCGTAGGCTAAACACCTCTTTTACTCGTAAGGGTTTATAGATTAAGTCGGCAGCGCATAAAACGAGACGACAATCAGAACGAGATATAACACGTTACTTCGACTAAGGGATAAAAATATCCGTGTTTACTATCGGTATCAGTTACCTGTGCTCTCCCTGGGCGTGGGTATGCATGCACACTATGCTCGTAGGGGAACAACAGAGTAAACAAAACGTTTTCAGGAAACAAATTTAAATAATCAAAAAATGGAGAAAACTTTTGATCCACAAACACAAATTGGATCACATCTGTAGATTACTTTTTAATACAAAACATGACATTTCTATGTCATAGAAATTAAGAATATTGTGTTCTACCAGCTGGTTATTGGTATCGCTATTGCATTGCGCTGTTATAAAATAATATCAATATATATATAGAATAAGGCGGTGAGCTGTTAGAATGGTTAGAAGGGCCGGGCAAAATGCTTAGCGGCATTTCGACCGCCGTTACGTTCTAGGGTCAAATTCCACCGAGGTCGTCTTTACCTTTCATCCTTTCGGGCTCGATAAAATAAGTACCAGTTGATCACTGGGTTGATGGAAATGGACTTACTCCTCCCCCAAAGCCAAAATTTGAAACCAGTATATACACAGAATAAGGCGGCAAGCTGGCAGAATAGTTAACACGCCGGTCAGAATGCATTTCACCATTTCGTCCAGATCTACGTTACAAGTTCAAATTCCGCCTTTCATCCTTTTGGAGTCGATAAATAAGTACCAGTTGAGTGCTGGGGATCGATGCAATCGACGTACCCCCTCCCCCGCAATTGCTGGCTTTGTGCCGAAATTTGAAACAGAAAGATGAATCACGAAGTTGACGTTGGTGGTTTTTGAACTCAAAATCCTAAGGAACCAGAACAAATACTGCAAAGTAGACTGTTCGACGATCAAGTCACGACAATCTGCCAATTCACTAACCTTGATATCCTATCTTTTTTTCTTTTTTGCATATTATTAATCTCCGACATCAAAAACGTAGGGATCCGAAAAATTTTTTTCCAAAAAATGCATTTTTTCAGGAGGGGTGCGATTCTACATTAGTCCCCAAAAGTATTCATTTTGTTGTTTTTAAACAATATAAAATTACTTAAAAAATAATAGATTTCAGGCTAATGCTTTACCAATGTGATTTTTATATATTAATTACACCGACAAAGAAGGAACGTGGATCTTGTTATAAGTGTATCAGATGTCAAAATAACGAAAGCAATATGTGTAAAATAAAGAAAGAACTCGCATTGTGTAGTTTTTACAAAAAAAATGCTGTTATGCACTTCAAGTACTAACGAAATACTTATACAAAAAAAGAAAGTACCTTTTAGATTCGCTATGAACATGGGTATTAAAACATATCAAATAGCAGCTGTAAACCTTAATCAGTTCTTAATCAACAGGAAAACAATTAAAAAAAAATTCAGTTTGAGTTTCTTACGTTCAAAACCTAAAAATCTGAAAACCATCTTGGAATAAACGATAAAAGAGAGCAAACATCTACAGCGCTAGTTAAAAAAAACATCGTAAGTTGCCAGTTTGTTTCCGAAATGTGCACGTGTGTGTGTGGTAAATCTGTGTCTTACTGGTAAGATGTGTTGCAGGAATCTCTAAGCAGCACTCATTAACATACAGCGCACGCGCATACGCATACATGTTCTCGTGCACACCCCATTTTTGTTTTAGACTGAAACTGTGTAGTAACACATATTCCACGTGCTCCAAGCGTGGTGTTGATGCAAATTTATTCTTTCATCATCTTTGTTGTTTTTCTCCTTCAATCTTCCCATTCACATGTATCCATTTTATTTTCAGTCACTGAATGCCTCCTCTCTCGCTCAAAACCTCCTTTCTCCCTCCCACATTCTTTCGCTCAAATACCTCCTCCTTCTCTCCTTCATTCTCAAAACCTTCCCTTCCTGTTTCCCTCACTCACATACTCATTCGCTCGATCTCCCCTCTTTATTTTACTCATTTACTTTTTGCCTATCTTCAAATTCTCTTTTTCTTGCATTTCCCCCCCCGTCGTTCTTTCTCCCCCTTCCCTTACTTTACCGCCAATCCTCTTATTACCGATGTGTTTTTGTTTTTGGAAGAACGCTTTACGTTAGATACTTGCCCTGTCTGACTGATTAGCTCTCTTTCTCTGCTCTTCTCTCTCTCGAACTCTTCTTTCTTTCGGACTCTTCTCTCTTTCCAACTTTCTCTGTCTCACACTCACAGTAGGATCCGAAGAAACTAGTGCTGTTTGTGTGTCAGTAAAATATTCAGATAATTCAGGAAATGGAATGTTTTTATGCGTTACGAGCAGAACACTTCGTCGAGAAAAGATGAAATATCAACTTGGTTTTGAAGGATAAGTAAACGCAGATTAGTGGGCATACTTGAGTGCGTGTATAGGTGTGTGTGTGTGTGTGTGTGTGTGTGTGTGTGTGTGTGTGTGTGTGTGTGTGTGTGTGTGTGTGTGTGTGTGTGTGTGTGTGTGAGAGAGAGAGAGAGAGAGAGAAGAAAGAGAGAGATTGAGAGAGAAAGAGAAGGAAGAGATAGAAGAGGCGGAAGTTGCAATTGTCAGAAAGAGAAAAAATATAAAGCACGCCATCAGATTTAAAAACAACGAGAGTTGTAGGAGGTAAAGACAAGGGAATGCTATAAACATAGACAGACATACATAAACACACAGAAGTGTGTGCTTGTGTATTCGTATGCGTATTAGAAAAGTAATTAGGGGTATCGTGAATTTGAAATAGTGAAGTCACTTGGTATGCAAAAAGTAGTATCCATATCCTCTTTCGAATCAACAACGGGTTAAAAATGGAAGGAATTGGACAGTGCAATCACTGATATACGGAGACGACGGAACTGTCATGATCGGAATGCCTCCCATACAAGCACGTACACAGACACGCATACACACATACATACATACACACACACGCACATACATACACACACACAAACATACGCCCAAACACACACTCACACACATGCACACATACACACACACACGTACATGAACACATGCATACACACACTCTCACACACACACTTACACAACCTCACACACTAACACACACTAGCACACACATGCACACACACACACACACTCACACACACATGGTGGCTGTGAAGTCGTAGTTGAGGATGAGCCTCACTGACAACTATGTTATCTTTGATGTTTATGGCTATCAGCAATGCCTGCGCAGGGATTTAACATCGACATCTTGCACGACATTGTTAAGACTCTCACCTACAATGCTCTTGCTTGCTTCTGGATCAAGCGAGAGCAAGATCTCCAACTTGCAGTAAGGCAGGTGAGAAGCCTAATATTACTATCATCCCCCGTGAATACACTTTAAATTTTCATGCTTTTTATAAATACATTGACCTCACATTTCACACGTTGAAACACATTTACCCAGACACGCATTTTTACCTCCACATCCATGTATCAATGTTATACTGTCATGGAATTTCCTTTCCCTAGAGCAAAGGTCGGGGAACCTCTTTAACCAATTACCTCCAAATATATCTATTTACGCCAAAATTACCCCCTTGATCGAAAGGAAGAAAATCATAGATAACAAGGAACATTTAAAAAAATATAATTTTACTTGTGTCTAATGAGTCCTCATTAACCCCCAAAATTTCATTTTTATTCTACTTGGGGTAATTTACCCCGGTTCGCCGACCCCTGCCCTAGAGGGATATCTAATAAAAGACTAAGAACCTCCTATAAATGAAGTTGAAGATGTACAGAGAATATATGAAGATTTATTAAAATTTTACCACGCTCATACACACGCACACACACACATACACACACATATTAACACAAACATACAAACTTGACCGGTTTCATATTTAATTTTAAAAAGTGTATGGTAGGTGGATCAAATTTTTTTTGATAGCGACAATGTGGCTCAGATTACTATAAGTTAATGTTCAGATTGAGTGGTTGAAGATTGTCACGTGGTCAGGTAAGGGGATTTGGGGTCACTTTTCCTCTCCGTTTATGTATTAGGGTTATGTGATAGTCTTGCGAGAAGGCTGCATCAAATCTTTTAGAACAGTTGCTATGAAAGGTGAAAGTCACGACTGAATTTAGGAGTTGTCTGGTGGTTGTGTCCATGCGTTAGATTAAAAGACACTCCCACCCAAACAAACACACACACACATACACGCACGCGCACGCGCACACACACGCACGCACACACACACGCACACACACACACACACACACACACACGCACGCACACACACACACATACACACACACGCGCGGAAAGGTAAAGAGGACTTAGTGAAAATGAAATGAAATAACTGAAATTTCCAATACCCAAAATTAAAGTTGAATTAAGGAACTTTCATCAATAGGGGCTTTTTATACAGCCATCTCTCTCTATCTCTCTCTCTCCCCATATATATATGTGTGTATGTATGTATGTATATGCATATATATATATACATATATATATATATATATATATTATATATATATAATATATATATATATATATATATATATATACATTATATATATATATATATATATATATATATATATATATATATATATTATATATATATATATATATACATATATACATAATGAATACGCGTGGTTTAGCAGATAGTGTATTCAGCTCAAGATCGTAAGGTCGTGAATTCAATTCCGGGCGACGTGCTCTGCCCTTGAGCAAAATACATTAATTCACCTCGCTTCAGTACACTCAGCTGACAAAAACGAGTAGTACTTGTATTTTAAAGGGACAGTCTTGTCACATTTTGTATCACGCTGAATCTCCCTGAGAACTACGTTAAAGGTATACGTGTTTGTGGAGTGCTGAGCCACTTGCACGTTAATTTCACGAACAGGCTGTTCCGTTGATCGGATCAACTGGAACCATCGTCGTCGGAACCAACGAGGTTCCATGATATATATATATGTGTGTGTGTGTGGAGTGGGTGGGTGGGTGTGCGTGTATTTATACACACACAAACACATACATACTTGAAGAGGTCGTCGTAACGTTACAAGATGCTAATGCATGGCTGGATCTGAAAAATGAGATATAAATAGACTTGAAGAAAACTAGACATTCGTTTTACCTGCCGACAATGAAGAAAAACCTACAGTAAAATTGTTTTCTCTTCGTGTTTAGGGATGAAGTATGAGCCGTGTTGTAAATTTATTTAACATACAGAGAGACTATTAAATGAAAGCTCGACTGAATTGCAATTCCTAGTTCGAGTTGGGGATTGCAGTCACATAAACCACGCCCATCTTACGCACATAGCGAGATTAAATTTGTATATGGTAGGCACATTCATTATGCAAAAAAGTAGGCATTGTGTCAAGACTTACGCAATAACTCGATAAATTACGCTATACTTACGCAATAACCCAATAAATTACACAATACTTGCGCAATAACTCAATAACTCAAGTAAATTTTACTGTGAATTTGTTCTTATAGATAGATTTTACTGTAATATATAGCTATTTTTTGTATTATTCTATTTTTTGTACTAACTAATTATGTACTACTATTATTTTTTATAACTTATTTTCAAATTTCTAATTATCAATTAATAATTAAACAAATGAATTTTTTAAAGTGCAAAACTATTTTTAATTTTTAATAGAAGTAACAAGTAATAACAAATAAAGGTAATAACTTGTAATGAATTTTTTAGCTTTAATAAAAGCTAATATTATCTAAATCTAAATATTTTATTTGAAATTTTATCCTTAGCTGCAATATTTTAAGTAAAAATTTTTTTGTTCTGTACTTTACTAGACGTAGTAAGTTGTACTGAACTTTCCGTCTGTAATAACTTGTCCTGCAATTTTCCAGGTTTATAATATTAAGAATATTATTTCTCTTGCTCGCATTTTCCCATGCAATATACATATCTATATGCTACTAAAACTCTGTGATTGCTTGCGTGCGTGCTTGCGTGCTTGCATGCTTGCTTGTCTGTCATTTAATACAGCCAAAGCGGCGCATAATGGGGAATTACTCTGACATTAAATTACCCCTGAAATGTGAATATAAACGAAATAAAACAAGTTTCGCGTAAATCAGACCACGGATTCCCGAGATACGCAGTTTTTTTGGTACCTACATAAATAACCAAAACGGCGCATAATGAGAAAATACTCCGAAAGTAACATAACCTTGAAATACGAATATATAATATAATGAAAATTGTTTCCATTACTTTTACCTTGACGTTATATAACAATTCATTTTGCATTTTTGTAGAAGTATGCACATATGCCATAATTAAATTCTGTTACTGGAGTTCAAGTTTATCCCAGAAATTCTATTTCTATTAGATTCTGTAAATAAGCAATACAACCTTAAACCTGAACTTGCAAACCAGACCTATGATAGACGAACGAATTGAAATATTTAACTGGATCATCATAAAAATAACTTTTATTTCAATGCAATGCTAAAATCAGGTTCAATGTTTTATAACTTGAACCGTCAGTGACCCAACAGGTCACGGGTTGCCTAGTCTAGTATATATATATATATATATATATATATATATTATATATATATATATATATATATATATATATATATATATATATATATATATATATATATATATATATATATATGTATATATATATATTCCAAAGCCTTTTCATTTTTATATAGTTTTCTGATCAAGGACTACTGTCCGAAACGTTGTTGCTCTTTCTTTCTAAGCGTTAAACTAATACAACATTTTAAAAAACTTGACCCATCTGGGTTTTACCTTTTCTATTTTCGTTTTGTGCAATAGCTTCGCAATATATATCTTTTACTTCTTTAAATCATTAGACTCTGGTCATGCTGGGGCATCGCTTTGAAGGGATTAGACAAACAAATCAAACCCCAGGACTTATTATTAAGTCTCGTACTCATTCTATCGGTTCACTTTTGCTAAACCTCTAAACTATGAAGATGTAAACAAACCAACATAGATATTCAAGCTTTAGTGGTGGATATAGACATACGCATACACATGTACATTCATGCGTATATGTGTGTAATATACCTTTATGTATCCATGTATGTAAATATATATATATATATATATATATAACACAAATAAGGAAATGGAGAAATAAATTTAGTTTGTTCATCAACTTTCGGATATTATAATGTTGGATTATTTATTCAAACTAAATTTGATGAACAAACTAAATTTGTTTCTCCATTTTCTTATTTGTATTATAAATTTACGGTAAAAATATTTCTTTACCTTCACCCGTTTAATACAATAAATGAATTAATTGCATTGCAATTAAAAACATTTATGTATTAAGAATCTGGGTACTTTACCAACAGTATATTGGATAAATGCTATCCCATAGTGGGTTACATCCATAATCCCTATCTTACTTTGTACTATATATATATATATATATATATATAAACACACATGCGATGGGTTGCACACAGTTTCCGTCTATCAGTGGTTCTCAACCATTTTTTGTCTGTGTATTGTACAAGTCCAAGCAATTTATTGCACATAAAATTTAAAAAGAAAATGTTATATAGATCCCCATGGATCATATGGACCTTGGTTGGGAACCTCTCACCTACCTGCTTCATTCACAAACCATTGTTTAACCTAGGGCTATAGTAGAAGTCACTTGCTTAAGGTACCGCGCTGTAGGATTGAACTCCAAATTACGTGGTGCCAAAGAGAGCTTCTTAACTTCATAGCGATGCCTGCACCTATGTATATATAAATATACGAACAGACACATTCGTAATTATATATATAAGCAATAATACACACAATCACACATATGTACACACGCACGCGCGCGCGCACACACACACACACACACACACACACACACACACTCACACACACACACACACGTATATAAATATAAACATTGTTTCTCTTTCCTTCAATTTTACTTTGCTTTATTCTAAATTCTGCATTGATTTTAGACTCAAGTTATTTTTCATCTCTTTCTGTTCATGTCATATCTAAATCTTTTCTTCAGTGTCGTTAATTTCTATTTCGTATCTTATTGTTCCCTCACACACAAACACGCATTCTTTATGTTTTCAACAGTTTTATGCGAATTTCTACTGCACCACCAGATGCCACCTAGCACTCCCGAGGCTCATGAAGCATGATCTTTCGATATATTTGCAGGCTGTATCTTTTGTTTTGTTTGTTGTATAGTTTTTATTGTTATTTCTCGTGATAATAGTGTTTTGTCAGGTTGTTCTGTAAACTGAAAGCTGTGCGTGTTGCTTTACTTCAAATGTTGATTGAGCAAAATATGAGGCTTGGGTGTTAATGATGGTATGTGGGATGTTTCATAGCGTCGGTTGTCCATTTTACAAGAGTAAGTACTGTGTTATTTGGGTGGTAATTTGTTTCCAGCTGTTGATTCTCAAACACTGTTCCATGGATTTCTAATGTTCCATGGCTTAGTAAATATAGAAAATGCCAGTCTAGAAAATTTAAAAAAATACTAATACGTTAGTATCTTGAAATGCGTGCTGTTTATATTTTGTTATACACAAGTATGAAGTAAGATACTCAAACGTTTTCTATATTTTTTTCCAAATTTTTACATTTAAAGAAAAATATTTTTAAACTTTGCATGTGAGGTGCGTCTGCAATTCTTTTATCTAATCACCAATGCTCCAGTAACAAAAAAAAAAAAACCCCCAAAAACTATAAGAACCGCTATTGTTGGATATTTATTCGTATGAGTTGTTTAATTATTGGGTGGAGATTAAGTAGAATATATGTTAATTGTCGTTTAGAGAGGGTACTGGGTGAATTGCTCTTTTGAATTGAAGGTGTTTTACGTAGAATGTGGGCTGTATCTAACAGGATTATTTATTTGTTTTTGAGTCGAGTGTTGAAAGCTAAGTTATGGTATGTTTTTTTTTTCTCAAGTTGATTCTCTGTTCAGGCCAGGAGTCGCTAGAGCTTCGTGCAAAATGTCATAGTATATTTAACTAAAAAAATTGCGTTCTGTGTTGAAACCTCATTGAAATGAGTTCATCTTCCCTTCTCTGGGTTCCGTAAAAATTAAGTTTTAGTCATATTTTGTGAGAAAAGTGTGGATGGCTGATAGGATATGTAGTAGAGACTCGACCGAACATGAAGTCAATGCTTCGTATCTTGTCCTTGGCATTGTGTTTCATTCAAAAAGTTCAGTCCACCTAGTTGTAAATTAGTCCACAGGAATTCGGCAAGTGCGGTGATGTGTGCCTCGCTAACCGAAAAGTGTTTATTGGAATAATTAATATAATTAAAAAGTTAATTGCGAATAATTATTCAACAAAATGATTATATTTGTATTTGACTAAGAGTGACGTTTGTTCAGCACATAATTATTCATATTAACTTTTTAATGCTTACCTCACTGAATATGTTAATAAAAAAAACTTAACTAGTATTTTTCCAAGTAGATGTCTCTGAGTTACTCAACTCTGTATGATAATAACCCACCTTTTCAAACAGCGTCAATAAACACTGTTGAATCGGGGATTCACTTGCGCTTGTTAAAAAATTTGCTTCGATTGTATCTGAGTGTGATACTGGAAAAGATTTATCTCTTGCTCATTGAAGTCATGAAAACTGAAGATGCATACCAGGCTGTATTGTTTGTTGGAAATAGAAAGAAAAAGGATTATTTTTAAGTATGTATTGAGGTCGAACGATTTGGTCCACTATACTCCATCTCTACTGCGTATTTAAGAGTGAACTCAGGAAACTCTACATGGTCACATATCCCACTGGAACAGCAGTTCCCAAATGTTTCACAATCTCAAATATTTTTGCCAAATAAATAATTCTCTATTGCTTAATAATGAAACAAAAACACTTTCACAGTGTTTTATTAAGGTTTAGTACTTCTGTTAATAGTCAATGTTCCGTAGTCCTAATGCCTGTCTACAATTAATTTATAACATATATAAAGGCCATTGACCTTTAGAATCGTTAGCATGCCGGACAAAATTCTTAGTGACATTTCTTCCGACTCTTTACGTACTAAGCTCAAATCCCGCAGTGGTCGAATTTGCGTTTCATACTTTCGAGATAGATGAAATAAAGTAGCAGTTAAATATCGGGGTTGATGTAATCAACTAGCCTCTCCCACCAAATCTCAGGACTCGTGCCTATATTAGAAAGGATTATAATATACTAAAAAATCCATTTTTACATTTTATCAAAGATTCCAAATATATCATCTTTTTTCATTTGCGACACTTTCAGATGAAAATCACCGCCAAATTTCGAGTGTGTGTCATAGGCGGGTAATCACTGTAATAGAAATATCAGATAAAATTTCCTCTGATTTCACACTGTTTACCTTCTACTCTTTTAAAGCTTACATAGCCAACAACCACAACCACAACAACAACAACAGCAGCAGCAACAACAACAACAACAACAACAACAACAACAACAACAACAACAACAACAACAACAACAGCAACAACAAAAATAACAATAACAACATATTTAAGCGAATTCAGTAGAACATGTTTCGTTTTTGTATTTGGTTTGCAAGATTCTTTATGTGAATTCGTGTGCTGAAGCATATTTTATTGTGTCTAGGGAGTGTCATTCTCTTTTAGTCCCTTATAATTTAATAAACTTACCGGACTGATTTCCTTTCATTTACTTCATTTTTACTAAAAGTTTTCTTTGCTTTTTGCAACCTTTTCAAAGTCATTGACTCTAAGAAATATACATAGGTGTCATACCACAATACCTAAAGTTTATATGGGCACATAAACCCATACACAGACACATACAAACATATATACACAAGAAGACAGAAGTACACTCACAAATACGCACACACATATACAGTCACACATATACGTACACATACACACAAACACAAACATAAACACAGACACACACATGTACACAAAGACACACACAAACATGAACACATATGCTCATGGATATGCAGAATACATACCAAAATACAAGCGTGCACACATGCATACATATATATATATATGCATGCACACATACATGTTACACAGATACATGCCGGGTACATACATACAAGCGTGCACGCATGCATACATACACATATATATGCATACACACACGCATACATGCATACACACATTCATACATAGATATATACATACATACATATATGTATGCGCAGACAAAAAAGAACGCAACGAAAATTTTAGAAAAACTAATTAAATA
>NC_042997.1:68242549-68252549 GCF_006345805.1 Octopus sinensis
TATATATACACAGATAGATAAACATATATCATATATGATATATGTGTGTGTATGTGTGCGTATATAGGTAGATAACTAGATAGATGAAATTTACAGAAAAAACAAAAGACGAAGACAGGTGTATAAATAACAAACAGGTGTATTAGTTTAACGCTCGGGAAGGTGAGAAAATCTTTTACGTCTCGAGCCTACGCTCTTTAACAGAAAGGACCACAAGGAAATAAACAGAGAGAGAATAAAAGAAAAAAACTTTTGGTGCTAGAGGTCAATCATGGCGGCTGGCTGGACAAAGGTAGTTAGACAGGAGAGCTCGGAAGAAGGGGAGATAATAAAGTATTGTTGAACCCAAAACGAAGGTGCGCGTGCGTGTGTATGTGAGAGTGTGTAAGTGTGTGCGTGTGGATAGGGGCTGATGACTTTGACGTGTGGATGTGTGCATGTGTGTGTGCGTCTGTAATGTGTGGGCGTGTGGATGGTGGTGTGGGTGCTAGGTAGTGGTCAGTGTTTGTGTGTGCAGGGTAGTGTGATGTAGTGTGGGGGTGTGTGGTGTGGTTTGGCACGATGTGGAGTGGTGGTGTTTGGTGTGGTGTGGCGGTGTTGGGTTATGGGGATGCGAGAGTGGGGTGTGGGGATGTGACAGTAAGGTGTAGGTTTAGGTTAGGGATGCGAATGTGGGGGTAGGGGTGGTGTATGTTGGAGTGGGATGTGTAAGGGTGGATGTGAATGGAGGGGGTATCGATGAAGGTAGAAAGTAGGTAAGAGTGAAGAGAGAAAGTAGGTGTCAGGGCAAGTGAGGAGAGGTGGGCAGGAGAGAAGAGAATCGTGTGATGAAGAGAGGAGAGGAGGGGAGTCAGATGAAGAGGGGAGGGGAGTTGAGCCCATGTGGCGCGAAGGAGCGGAGAGAGAGGAGATTAATTCCTATTCACGGCGAAGGTGGGAGTCGGGATGGCCCCTGTGCAAATACAATCCGAACACAGACAGGTGTTGTAATGAATGATCGGTAGATTCGAAATGGTGCGAGACCGGGGTGTCATTGCCAAGTCTAATGTCTCGGAGGTGCTTCCGCGAAACGGTCAGCCAAACGGCGTCTCGTTTGACCGATGTACAGAAGATAGAAGAGCAGGAGATGCAGTAAATGATGTTGCTGGAAGTGAAAGAAAAGAAGCCACTGATATGATAGGGACGATGATGGGTTCCTGTGAGGATGGTGGTTTTGGAGAAGTAGCGGGTGTGTATTTTGGAGAGACCGGAGCGAATGGTAGCGCGTTTAAAGCAGTAGGAATTAGTACGGAGTATGGGTGGGATGGCTGAAGCAGAGTGGAGAGTGGGGCGGAAATGGAAAGTATTTGATACTTACTGGAAGGTATTTGACCTAAATGGCATTCGAACACCAGGTCATCTTAAAACAAGCCAAGAATTTTTCTCTTTGTTTAGATGATTCAGCAAGTCTTCAATCTATCTATGTTTTGTCGTTATACATAACTCCTTCCTCTCTACTAACATTTCAAAATCTAGTGGTAATTTGCGACACAGTGTATCTTATTGTCTTCAACAAGCCTCAACAATACAGAAAGGTATCATACTTCATTTCATCAACAGATTTACAATTCTTTGATGCTTACTGCTAGTACAGCTCTCCTTCCCTGTTGCCTGTGTAGTACTAGTCGGATACCAGCTTAAAAGTGTGACTTAGTTTGCAAATAATACAATTTTTCTTAAACTCCTTCCTTTTTGCCTGTAGTTTATTGCGTCTATAAAGATCAAGGTGTGAGCCTGTTCTCTATTTTTTTCAGTTGATCGACTATGGCTCGATTGATTAAATGTGATTAAACTATGGAACTAGAACCTCCCAACATGTATCGGTAACATGTGTAAATCTTAAATGTATAAAATCAATTATCTGTGTGTATATTGCATATGACCCTGTATCAACATACCAATTTCATTTCATAACCATACTCTGAATCTACAAGTTTGGCTGGTGACAGCATGTTGAGATCAGATTATCCGGACTCCTACATCTATCACTAGACATATTTCTTAGCCTGGTATATCTTCATCTACACGGTATTTATGAAGTGTTTTTCTCTTGAACTGTTAATCCCCTTTTATTTTGAAATGTGCACACACACACACACACACACACACACACACACACACACACACACACACACACACACACACACACACACACACACACAAACACACACACACACACACACATTTATTTAGGCGCAGGCGTGGCTGTGTGGTAAGAAGCTTGCTTCCCAACCATAAGATTCGGGATTCAGTCCCACTGCATGAAAACTTGGGCCAATTTCTTTTACCATAGCCTCGGGCCGACCAAAGCCTTGTGTGTGGATTTGGTAGACGGAAACTGAAAGAAGTCCGTCGTATTTATGTAAGTATGCAAGTAAAGGAGAGTGGAAATGTATCAAACAGAATTTTTTAAATAAGGTACCTGAATTTGAGCATCTCAAAATTAGTATCAAGATAATAGTCACCTCACTACAAAATGTCACTATGAAGTAAAATATGAAGTAAAATAAATCACAATACTTAGAAACACACATCAAATAAACTTCTGGTATTTGTAAAGCTTTTTCAACTAGAATTAACTAAATACAGTTAGTTGCACAAAGCAGTGTTCAATAATACAATGATATTTAACATATTCATGTACACTTGATCCTTACATATCACAGCTGTCGTTCTAATAGGAATTTATTAACTTGCTAATAGCTATCCATGCTGCAAAAAACTATGCTTTATCCGTTAATCAGTATAATATGAGCCGGCTCGTCACATCTAAAGCATATAGTGACGGCCGTAAGTGCAAATCAAAGCCACTAGTAACTGCCTACTTAATGGTTATTTCCTGATATAATAGTTGTTTATAGGGCAATAGTTGTTTATAGGCCCAGATCGAAAATAGCTGTACATATAAAACTTAAATTGGAGATACAGAAATCAACTTCAAAATGAAATTTTATCTGCGCAAAAATTCTTTCAAATTTCTCGGAATTTAAATAACAAAACATGTATAGCAGTTAGAAGAAATTGGTTCTATCCTTTTCAAATACCCAGTGGTCTCTTTTGGAAAAAAGAAGCCCAAAAAGGTATGGATCCTGTCAACATTCTATAAAATGCTTATTGCGCTTAAGAGAAAATACTTTATCCTGTTTCAAGTTAAATCTGCCTTGAACCGGAAATATGAACTATTCATAAGTATTCTTCTAACTTTCTAATTTCGAAACCTTTGCAACTGAACGATTAATTTTAACATTACCACTTCTCACCATTTTACTCTGTTTGCTTCTCTATTTTCAGCATAACTTCGAATTTGTTGGATACTTTTTCTGTTTTTGTAGTACTGAATTGTTTTCTCTCGGCAATTATATTCGATCTATATAATTTTATAAGTGTTTGAATTTATCCTTTTATCTTTTAATATGAACTTTTATCGACCAGGATACATGTTCTTTATATTATATTATTGTATTTCATTTTATATTGTCATTCATATATTGAAATTATTACTCCTACCTTGAAATAATTGGATTGATTTTTTAAAAAATATCTCTATGCATATATTTTTTCTGTCTTTGTATATTTCAAAACTTAATTTCGTACGTTTTATTTCGATCGGCTTTATTCTATATCAATGTGTTCATGGTCTGGCCATTACCTTCTTGATTTATTTAATTCTTTAGTTATCTAATTTCTTTATCTGTTGCATGCTTTCTAGTAGCTTCATCCCTTTCCTGACTATCTGTATGAGGTGCAGGTTGTTATTTGTTACTAAAAGGTACTTTTAACTCTCATCTCCTTTTTCTTTGTCTTCTTCCTTGTTTTTCCCACGTTCACCTTTCCTTTTCCCTTCTCTTCTTTTTTCTCCTTCTTCTCAGATTGTGATGTTTCTCTCTCTTCTGTTTTCCTCAATGACTGCGGTTCCACCTCCCTTGTAGTAAGCTAATTTATTTTGCTAATTTATCTTCGGATTTAGTGTTTTACTTTTTTGCGGAACACATTCATCCTTGCAATTTATTAATATCTTGCTATTTTGATTTTTATCTCTTACAACATATTTATCTTTTAGTCTAGATTTTTGAAAAGGCTATTTTAATTCACTCTTTTAACTCGCTTTACTTATTTTGTCTGTTTCCACATGTATGGAAAATTTATATTATCCAGTTTTTAATTCAAATTCGATCGCTTATGTTTTTTCTTTACGGTCAATCGTCTACCATCCAACGGACTTCTGTTGTATTGTAATGATGGTTTTAAATTTTGCCACAAGGGCAGCCATTTTGGGGGAAGGGATGAGTCGATTACTTTGACCTCAGTGTTTCACTGGTACTTAATTTATAGACCCCAATAGGATGAAAGGCAAAATCGACCTCAGCGGAATTTGGACTCAGAATGTAGCGACGGTCAAAATACTGCTAAGCATTTCATTCAGCATACTAACGATTCTGCTAGCTCGCCACATTATATTGTATAGTAATAATGACTTGTTCATATTAGTGACTTGTAGGGACGCGGTATTTCTTTGTGCAACCATAATATATTATAAAATATATTAAACGTTTTTGTAAGTTAATACCGAGTTCTACTGTCGTTGCAGTGCGCTTTACATCACTGATTTTGGTACAACGTTTCGTATCCGAGACGTCAGATGTACACAAACAATGAGATTGAAGATGGAAAAAGGTTAATGGACATATATGCCATATTTCGAGAGTTTTTAGCTCCTTCATGTGTCTAATCCGGTGATGGGTCCATCTTCCAGTTCAATAACTGAAACGTTTCGATTGCATAGGTCTTGGAAAAAATCTGTCATCTCGAATTTAAATACTGAGTGCATTTATTTGAGCCCATAAAGATGTGTTCTTTCATCAATACAGCTTCTGCTTTTTTAGTTGACCTGTTAATATATGGCCTAGATCTCTTTGCGATGTTCCACTTGATGATGTGGGCTATATTACTGCCCTTTAGGTTCTAGATATGACTTGCTAGCTTTCTGTTTTTCTTTTGTGTATGTACTTGAAAGAAGAGTGGTGGTTGGTTTAACGAAATAACCTGAAAATAACTTTTTGAATTCAAATAATAATACTGTTAGTTAAGTATGGTTTTGTGCTAATTAAATCTGTTACCTCAAAATTAACACTAATATTAGTACTTAGTTCGTAAAATGCCAGTTAAACTATAAAGCAAAAAATTCAAAGCAAAGTTATTTGTTGCACTTCCCACTTTTAGAAGGAACTCAACCCTTCTAATTTATTTTCTGAATTTTGCAAACTTTCAAGAGAACTTTTTGTTTTTGCGGTTCAATGAGAGTAACCAAAACTGTATCAAATCCAACTCTACAGTTTTTAAAAGAAAGAAAGCCCTCACTTCTTGCACAATGTAACAGTAGATATATAATAACTCTGGAAAAATAGTGTGCTCATGATTTCAACGTATTTGTTAGTCAGTCCACTATATGAGGATTAGCTTGTAGCTAAACAACATGTCCTATATCAAATTGAGGCTACTTTTCTTCACGTCAGTAATTATTTCCAGTACGTCTTAATATGCACATAATCTTCTGATACTTATGAGTTTAATAGCTTCATAAATACATAAAGAATACAGTGAAACAGTTATTAGCCACGTGGAAAACTGTAACAAACGACGCTAATCTTCACAAAAAGCCTGATATAGTAACCCTTGTATTATAAAAGAGAAGCAGATGTCTGTCTGTTTGTCCGTCACGCCATCTACTAGAGTGAGAGAAAGAAAGTGAGTAATCAAAATGGACGTCATAATGTATTTTTAGAAGGGAAATAGAAAATGTTGTTGAGAGAAATGCAGTGAGTCAGAGAGAGAGAGAGAGAGAGAGAGAGAGAGAGAGAGAGAGAGTGAGAGTGAGAAAGAGAGAGAGAGAGAGAGTAAGAGAGAGAGAGCGTGCGTATTTGTGAAAGATTGATAGATAGACAAATAGGTATTGTTATCACCATAGTAACTAACAAGTTTTGATTTAAAACGCGGGAATTTTCAATGCAAGTCTGACAAAAAAAAAAAAAAACACGACACAGCTTCAAAAACAAAAGATTTTGATTATATAATAATATAGATAGTTACTTTTGGGTTGTTTGTTTATGTGTGTGTGTGCGTTTGTGCGCGCTTGTGTTTCTGAGTCTGTGTGTGACTGTGTTTTTGCATGTTTTTCAACATAAAGACACCGCAACAATACTTTAATAAAATACTTTCACTACAATGATAGGTGAGAGAGCGAACGAGATGGGGTGTATGTGTGTGTGTGTGTGTGTGTGTGTGTGTGTGTGCGTGCGTGCGTGTGTGCATGTGTGTGTGTGTGTGTAAAAGATAAATAGACAGATAAGACTGTTGTCACCATAGCAACTTTCACTATATAACAATCTACTATTAAAAGAAGATACGTACATAATTAACAAATACTTTTCCTGGCAGCGTAGTGACGATTAAGGCCTAGTAAATATAATTAGTCACATAAGTTAGAGGTCGTTTTAAATGACCGAGTGTTTTTCGCCGTTTGCAATGAAATAATATTTTAACATCAGTCCCGAAGAAAGCAGTATTGAAACTTACTCCAGTTTTTGCTTTGAAAATTTTGTATGATGAAAAACAATGTTTGATGTGTTGACACGATGAATGTTATGGGATATTACTCTATTACAAATTCGAATTGTGCAATAGAAGCAGCTCTATAGTAAAAAGTATATCAGTGCATTTAATATAATGCATATGTATCTTTGAAGAAAACCGCAGCTTCTGGCTGCATACATTATGTTCTATTGAAAAAAAAAACTTTTCACTATAGAGCTGTTTTTATTGCATAATTCGAATTTATTTCGCTTACGCAGCGCATTTTCAGACCAGTGTATAGTTTACAATCTGTAAATCTGTAAATACTTTAGACTAGCTGAATCCATTTCATTTTGGCAGTGACACGATTATGTGTCTATTGATTAGCCACAACATCGGCTGGGACAATTCCGTTTCGCCTAACTCTGAAGTACATTGAGCTTTTACAAAGGGATTTTTCTAGAACGAAAACTGCTACTTCTGGCGCTTTTTAACTACGCACTTACATTAAGTATGTTATGTTACTACTTTTATATATTTAAGCTACTATTAAGGTTACTTTACACTGTAACAATTCAAGCCAAAAAACATAACCAGTATTTCAAGTTAAAGGCTTAATTAATTTCAGCAAAACATGCGAAGAATATACCTTCGTTTTCTTTTTTGCTTTTGTGTTTTTAATTTTTTGCAGAGTCTTCGAAAATCTTTACTTCTTTTTAATAAGCAGATATTGTTCACTTTTGTTTTCCACATCTTGCGTAAACATTCTTACAAGGCATTTTGGTTGTTCGTTTTCACTGATAACTTGTATAAAGGTTTTCGTTCATTTTAATAAACAGATATTTCGCTTTTGTTTCATTGTCATCTCACACAAAAGAATGAAATACTGAGAAACACGTCACCACTTTTCTATTTCCTTTGGGATAACGCAGATAACAGGAAGTTATTTCTACTGAGCTTTTCAGCTGTATGGGAAATAGCAACAACGAACGATTTTCATCTTTATTATCATCATCATCAACATCATCATTATCATCCTAATCACCACCACCACCAGCAACGGCACTGCCACTGCCACCACTCCCCTCCACTATCACCATTGCCACCACTACCACAACCTCTACTGCCATCACCAACACTGTCCCGCTGGTGCTGTTCTTCTTCTTCTTCTTCTTCTTCTTCTTCTTCTTCTTCTTCTTCTTCTTCTTCTTCTTCTTCTTCTTCTTCTTCTTCTTCGTCTTCGTCTTCTTCTTTTTCTTCTTTACTGCTACTATAATATATATACCTGTCTTTTTTATAACAATCATTACTATAACTATTTTTCAGCATATCTTCCTCCTCGCGCCCTCCTCTTCCTCTTCCCCCTCCTCCTCGTTGTCGTCGTGGCTGCCATCAGTGAACGCTTGATACATTAACGACTACAAAATCGATCGATTTGACGACTATTCTTTGAGAATTTTTCAATTAGAAGTTGTTTTACAATCTTTTTTTATCAACTGCGAGAATTTCCTTTATATCAGTAAGGTGTTGATTATAGCAGTAGCATTTGTAGTAGTAGTAGTAGGAGGAGTAGTAGTAGTAGTAACAACAGCAGTAGTTGTATAGTAGAAGCATTATCATCATCATCATCATCATCATTATAATTATTATTATTATTATTATTATCATTATTATTATTATTATTATTATTATTATTATTATTATTATTATTATTATTATTATTATTATTATTATTAGTAGTAGTAGTAGTAGTAGTAGTAGTAATAGTAATAGTAGTTACTGTTGGGGTCGTCGTCGTCGTCGTTATCGTCTTTTTTTGATATTAAGTCATCAAAATTGTTATTTTTTCAATTCTGTTATTCTGAGTCCCTTTCTCTTGCTTCTCAACACAAAATGAAATTGTCCCCATTTTCGATGAACTAGTTTTCTTTCAAATTTGCCATATCTTATTGTTCTGTTCCAGTACTTTACAATGTTGAAAATGACGTTGGTAAATTGCGTTTTTGCTATTGAGCAAGTTGATTTCAAAATCTCTTGTGTGGAATGCACTGGAATAGTTTTTTTAATTTGCTTAGTTCTGCTTGAAGTAAAAGGCTGAACACGGCATTAGAGGTTAACTAAACATTCATTAATTAAATTTTCCACCACTGCATGTCATTATTTTTGATAGGATCGACTCAATGATAAATGACTGTTTAATGATGTGATTAGGCATTCAGTAAAGTACTATTTTCCCACCTTTCGGTTGGTCGTCCGACATTTTAATCTTATGCTCAACAAAGATCCATGTTCCCAGATTGGTAAGCATGATGTGCAGCTTGTATAGCTATGAGGAGGATATCTGCATGAAAATACATTTTCAAGGATGGAATACATATTTTCATGCAGATTCTTTCAGCTGCATGGAAACTAACTGCAACTAACGATTTTCACCTTCATCGATTTTCACCTATCCTCGTAATCAGCATCATCAAAACCATCAAGATTTCAACGAACGCTACAACCATCACCAGCAGCACCGCTATCACCACCATCAGCACTCCCACCACCACCAGCACTGCATGCACCACCACCACCACCACCAGCATTGCATGCACCACCACCACCACACCACCACCACCACCACCACCACCACCAACACAACAACAACAACAATCACCACCACCACCGCCGCCACCGCCACCAGCCTATTTTTTCCCCCAACCGTTTTCATCAGGAAAAGAAGGGCAATGCCTTTATATATTTTTTCAGAGCCTCTAGGACTGATAGTAGGAAAAGGAGAAGTTATCCTTAAATTAATAGGATGCCTGTCTCTAATGCCGGCAACAGATCTAATTGTATCAAAAGTGGTGATATTTAACGGATATTTAACGTCAGAATGCAACTACCATAGTCCATCTTTTCCGACGCTCTAGCACAGGGGTTCTCAACTATTTTTTATGTATGGACCCCTTCGATTACTATTTTATTCTGGTGGTCCCCATCGCAATTCGATGTTTAAAAACTAGTTTATAGAAACTTCTTCCAAAATTCCTATTTTGTTTTTCACACATTAATTTGTGTGGGTTGAGCTATGTAAAATTTTAGAAGAAAGAAATCTTCCTATTTCTTGCAATACATACCAATACAGACATTTAATGCAAAATTTCTCCAGGTGCCCTTAAAATACTATTGTGGGTCTCCAACTTACTGTTTTGTTGTGTGGGCGCAGAAAAATCTTATATAGACCCTCAGGGGCCACATGGAACCCAGTTGTGAATCACTGCTCTAACAATTGCACACATGAGACTGGTATTGTGTAGAGAGAGCCTTCAGCCAGCTATTTCAAGGAAGCAGAGATCTATGTTGTAGCAGTCGAAGAGGCAGAGAGGAAAAACATCGTGTCTGTTAG
>NC_042997.1:68257549-68270049 GCF_006345805.1 Octopus sinensis
TAAACCTGGCAATAAAACAAATAAAACATGTAATTGTCGTAATAAGGAGCTTTGCCCCCTAAAAGGTTTCTGTTTAAGGAGAAATGAGTATAAAGTTGAAGTCTTAACGCTTAACGAATCTAAAAAGATTTACATTGGTAGTACGACGGATTTTAAAATTAGATACGAACTAATTTACTAACCACAAAACTAAAAATTAAACCACACTAGTTGCCCGCATCAATAAATTAAAAGTGCACGATAAAGAATTCAGTCTAGATTGGTGTCTATAATAACGGAAACCACACCATATAATACACACAAAAATTGCAATTTATGCACGAAGGAGGCGATCCACATAATCCGTGCCAACAAAAATAGCTTACATAATAAGATATCTGACGTCATAATTACCTGTAGACAGAAATATCTTTCAACTTTTAAATTCTTCCCTCAAGATATAAGATCCTAATCTAGCCATGCTTCATATATTATATATAGCGTCTTAATATACCTTAGCCTGTAACTTTAATTATATCATCTGCATGAAGAGTATGATTCGACTAAACATTCGTTTTTTTAAATTCTCGAACCTCTCATATCTCTTAAAATCTTAACAACTCGTTGAATCCCTTAACTCTGATGAGGGAAGTATAGATAACTGCTATGGTTGGAGTTAGCTCGCCTATATCAAGCTATAATCTTCTCGAAACGGCCGTAAGATTTTGTACCTATTTAGGATTCCTCATGAATCATCTTATACTAACTTTCTTATCTACCCTCTTCATTGATTCTAATACGGACATTGGACTTCGCAAATACATCTATATATTTATATCTATGTGTTTATTTATTTATAAACTTTTATGTGCTTATAAATTTTTATATACTTCTAAATCTTCGTATGTATATGTGTTTATGAATACTTATAAATTTGTTTATCATATCTCATATGTGAAAGCATCTATGTATATTGTATATTGTGGAGAATTTCGATAATTTGAAATGGATTGAATGAATATATACACCGACCTTTGAAATTTGTTTCTCTCCTTCTTAATTTTATATACATACATATATACATACATATATATATTTATGTATATATATATATATATATATATATATATAATATATATATATATATATATATATATATATATCTATATCTACTTACGGAGTGCGTGCGTTTTGTCATATAATATATTAAAAAATGAAATAAAACATATGCATATATATAAACATATATGTACGTACCTACCCCTACATGTACATATACACGCATATATGAGTACAGGACACCAAAGGGACGTCGAACACAAAGAGAAACGAAAACATAGACACAAACCAAAGTACTGGACATTTTTTTAAAAACAACAAAGAAAAAACCCCTTCTTCAGTCGCTATGGTTTCATATACTCTACGTTTCGAAGGATAAAAGCGAGACGTATCTTCGACAAGAAACTTTCCTTCCTGCGAAAAGCAAATCAATTAAAATTCTGAGATCTTTCGCAGAGGGGTAAAAAATAGGTAAAAAAAATGGTTAAAAAAAACAGGACAGTAACGACAGTACAAAAATATAAACAGTAAAAGACAGGACAGGGAAAAACAAGATAAGAAGGGCTGTTGACGCCGAACGAACGAAAAAAGTATTGCAAACGCAGAATTTTTGTGAACGACAGGGGAGCAGGAAGAATGTCGTCCAGTACCTGAAAGGCCAGGCCAGAAAGACAGTCAGAGCGGAAGTATCGCCGCGGGTGACGACGGGAAGGGGGGAAGAGGAGCCGAGGAAGGGAGAGAAGAAGGGGAATGGCTGCGAGGAGGAAACCATGAAGAATTGTGAGGGGGAGAGAGAGAGTGAAGAATGATGAGAGAAGAGGAAGAGACAAGTTAAGTAGAGGAAAAGAAATCAAAGAATAGGGATGGACAGAAAGGTTTTGATTTTCTTTTTCCTCTACTTAACTTGTCTCTTCCTCGTTAGGAGATCCCGTGTAAACTCGTTGGGCATTCGATCGAGTAGCTTCCTTTTCTACCCCTCGTTTAGATAATTTACTACTTCCGAGGTTCTGCTAGCTATGAAACATATGTAGCCTGGATTTTATCTGCTCCATTCCCTAAATTTTGTTTATTCGCTCATACAACAAGCTAACCGTGAGTTATAAAATTAACTTCTCTGCGCCAATAAACCATTATTGTTCCTGAAAGTTGTTTCTATACTTTCTGCGGATTGCTTTGCAGCTCTCTAACTTCATGCACCTTGATCCTTGGATTTTACCTTTACACACACACACACACACACACACAACACACACACACACACACATGCATATATATAAGTATGTATATCTATCTATCTATCTATCTATCTATCTATCTATCTATCTATATCTATCTATCTATCTATCTATCTATCTATCTATCTATCTATCTATCTATCTATCTATCTATCTATAAGTGTGTATATATGCATGTGCGTATATGTATGTCTGTATGTATTGGATGGTAGACTCAACTTGCCTCCTGATTCAACACTACGACCAGGTACCTTGCTTGCTTTTAGGGGAAACCGCTCAGTTGGGAGCATTCACGCCACGCTTCAGGTTTGAGGATACTTTTTCTCCCACTTTCTTCTATTAGTGCAAGGTCACCTTTTACGGCTCTAAGACACCGCTCCACCCCTTCTTATAGACATATATACACACACACAAACATATACGCATTATATATATATACGTTTATATGTATGTGTATATATGCATATATATATGTGTATGTATACATACATGCACAATCACATACACACTCATATATATTTAGTAACATGTCGCGCACATATATAAGCACACGCACTGGCTCTCTCTCTCTCTCTCTCACACACACACGCACAGACATGCATACACACACACACACACACGTTCACGCCCCCACACGTTCGCGAAACCAGTTGCATTAACCGGAATGCTTCATTGATTCGCCTTATAGTACATTGCAAGCCTAAAATTGGCAGGCATCCAATTGATAGTCGAACAAGGTGTAAGTAAATGGAAAGGAAACTAACAGAACACATATATTTAACACCACATCGTTAATAAACTCCTTTTACCAGGTAGCAAAATAAGCAAAGTAAGCAAAGACATGTGTCTTGATCAACTAGAAATAATAGCCAAATTTATCTCAAATACACCCGTACCGCTTAGAAAAGCAATTAGTATATTCAGTCAGAGATATAAAAATGTTGGTAAGTACAGATGTAACGGCTTTGATCATGATTCTACTTGATCAATAATGACCTCGACTTAAATAACTATGACTTTATAGTTTTCTGCCTTCTATATCAAACGTGCTATAAATAGTGGGCGGGTGGTTTAGATGCATTGCTAAATATACATATATATATATGTGTGTGTGTTGTGTGTGTGTTGTGTGTGTATGCGTGTGCGTGTTGTGTGTGTGTGTGTGTGTGTGTGTGTGTGTGTATGCGTGCGTATTAATGTATAGAGGGATTTAAAAACTCCTTTAGCACAAATATAAACCGACTTTCAACTGAGGCTAGTTGAGGTCATTTGAGATTTTTAATTGCCCTTCACATCCTCCTGTATGTAACACTCGCTCTGTTCTTTCCCACAAATCTTTCACGTCCCCAGAGATTCCAGAATAGCTTGATAAAGCACCGTAGTAGTTATACCGTGCCATTCTTAGAATGTCAATCCAATCACTGTTTCGTAATAACATGATTTGTAATATATATAAGGTGAGCTGACATGCCGGGCAAAATGCTTGTGCCCCGCCTCACAACATCGCTTGACAACTGATGCTGGTATATTTACGTTCCCATAAGTTAGCGGTTCGGCGAAAGGGCCCGATAGAATAAGTACTGGGGCCAATTTGTTCGACTAAAGGCGGTGCTCCAGCATGCCGCAGTCAAATAACTGAAACAAATAAAAGAATAAAAGAAAGGAATATATATACATATATATATATATATATATCTATATAATATATATTATATATATATATATATATATTATATATATATATATATATATATGTGTGTGTGTATGTGTGCGCGCGCACGTGTATATGTATGTATATTTATATGTAATGGTTATCTCTCGTACTTAGAGAAAGACGGTTCTGTAAATTCTTGCCGAACGATCTGCACAAAGGATTTGTTTATGTTGATCAGTTGTATCTGCTGTACATTAGCTCACACTCTCAAACAAATCGACTGAACAGGTGCAACGATGTATCACATATCACGAAGTGATCACAGAGCAACATGAAATGAATTACTTTACTTACGAAGACAACGCACCACGCGGTATATGAAACTCCGCGCTCGCAATCAAGCGTGCAAACACCTTAACCATTGGGCCATGTGTCGTCGACATATCTATCTATCTATCTATCTATCTATCTATCTATCTATCTATCTATCTATCTATCTATCTATCTATCTATCTATCTATCTATCTATCTATCATCTTTTTCCTTTTAATTGTTTCATTGTCAGACTGCGGTCTTGCTGGGGCCAGCCTTGATAATAAATTGACCCCTGTACTTATATTTTTATAGGCTTAGTACTTATCATACCCTTTTTTCCCGTTGGAGTACTAATTTATGGAGACGTAAGCACGCAACACCGGTGTCAAACAGTGGTGGATGCAAACACAGACGCAAAGACACATACACATAGATATCTATATACACATACACATACACGCACGTGCGCGCGCACACACACGCACAAACGCATATAAACAGAAACACTCACAAGGCTTTAGTCGGCCCGAGACTATTGTAGAAGGCACTTGCTCAAGGTGCTACATGGTGAACCTGAGCCTGGATCGGGTCCATGTGGCTGGGAAGCAAACTACTTAGCACACAAAGCCGTATAATATATATATATATATAATATATTATATATATATATATATATAATATATATATATATATATGTGTGTGTGTGTGTGTGTGTGTGTGTGTGTGTGTGTGTGTGTGTGTGTGCGAGAGGTATGTATGTATACAAAAGTTGGTATGGATTTGAGCGTTATTTACCAAGACAGGAGCTTTCATATGGACTTTTGGCATTGCGACCTATAAATGAACTTGTTTATGTTGGCGGCGGGCGAGAGCCGTCCGTTATGTGGCGGCTTTATGAGGGATCCTCCCTTTGGAAAATATTGCAGTATTTTGTGCTAACGCAACAGCGACTTTAAGTGAAAGATAAATATTACGTTTTGATATTAATACTGCTTCTGTCGCTATTAATTATTATCATTGTAATCCTTCATGTCGAATTGTGACAACGCCCACTCTGACAGTATAGTTAGTAAAACAAGTAAGACCACGACTACCTATGACATTCTATTTCGTACTCTCTGTTTATACTGGCTAACGTCACCTTATTTATGGTGACTTTCACATACCACTCGTCCCGTGGGAGGGGTACCATTATTACTATTATCCCCACAACAATTATATACCTAGCTAACTAGCTAGCTACCTACCTACCTACTTACCTATCTACCTACCTACCTACCTACATACCTACCTACCTACATACCTACCTACCTTCCTACCTACCTACCTACCTACCTATCTACCTATCTACCTACCTATCTACCTACAAACATACATACATAGATACATACCTACATGCATATACATATATATACATATGTGTGTGTGTGTGTATGTATATGTATATGCATGTATATATGCACACATATACATACGTTTATATAAACGTATGTATATAGTAATGCTGATGTTGCGCAGAAGACCACCATTGGCTATTGTCCATGTAAAATGCCAGCAATGGTCATGCATGAGGTCAATGCATCAGCAGTCGGCTTCACCCGGGCTCGCATCTGCGGCTTCCATATTCGCCGCAGCACCCCTCTACTTGACCAGGCATCGGACAGACACCTCGCTTTGAATGACCTAAAAACCTAAAATTTAAGGTCTAATAAGGCTTGCAAAATACCTAACAGACCCTCTCACTCTACTGACAAGTTCCAAATAGAAGCCAGGACAAAATATCCAGTGCCAATAGGAGTCGCAGGCAAAATGAATGTGGGAGCACCATGATCTGAAGTGCAAGCAAAAGATCCCCAAAATGTTTAATGCTATTCCCTACGTACCCGGTTTTATAAAGCACTCCGTCGGTTACAACGACGAGAGTCCTAGCTGATACGATCAACGGAACAGCTTGCTCGTGAAATTAACGTGCAAGTGGCTGAGCAATCCACAGACACGTGTACCCAGGGAGATTCAGCGTGATAAAGAGTGTGACATAGCTGGCCCTTTGAAATACAGATACAACTCATTTTTGCCAGCTGAGTGGATTAGAGCAACGTGAAATAAAGTGTATTGCTTAAGGACACAACACATCGCCGGGAATTGAACTCACGACTTTACAATCGTGAGTCGAATGCCCTAACCACTAAGCCACGCGCCTTCACATACCCGGTTTTATATCAGAACGATCCTCTCCTAGAGACACGCTTTAAAACCAACCCGGAATTTCCGGGGGCCCATACTACTACTGAATAGTTGTGGAACCTACACTAAGTTCCTACGTCTTTTTGAAAGATCTTTTTTTAAGTCTTGTTGGGTTTCTTGCAACCGACCTTACTAGGCATGCCTAGTCGTTATATTATATTATATATATATATATATATATATATATATATATATATATATATATTATATAATATATATAATATAAATAATTATAAATACATATATGTACATACCTACATCTATATGTATGTATACATGCATATATGGGTTATAGACATGAAAACAAAAACGTTGACCTCAATGAGAAACGAAAACATAAAAACAAAAGCATAGAAACGAACTGTTTTCAAACAACGAAAAGACCCCAGAGAAACAAGGTATACAACACAAGGAATATTCCCCTTCTTCATTTGTCTCTATTCATCTACTCCGCGTTCGTATATACATACATATATAACTATATATATATATATATAATTATATATATTATATATGATATAAGAGAGAGAGAGAGAGAGAGAGAGAGACACGCACATACATATATACATATGCATATGTCTGTGTGTGTGTGTGTGTGTGTGTGTGTGCATGTTTGCGTATACGAGCTCCATTGCTCGGGTACCGAACATATGAAAATGGTTTTGTTACACTTATATAACTTATAGCAAAAATTTATGTAATGATTTTTAAATGCTCCTATATTTGCATAATTATATTTATAGTAAAGAAGAAACATGTTTATAGTTTCCAGGTTTCCGTGAAGTGTATAATTTTTGAGAGTGTGTTTATTGATAATTTTTATTGTAATTTAAGATAATAGTGTCGTTATGTTTTAATTTATTTATTTTCTCGTAATTCTAAATTGATATTTAATATATTACACAAAATCACTTCTAAGAGAAATATGTTTATTCAACAAGAGCTCGTGGGCATAGTACTTGTCTTGTTCTGCAGTTCGGTGCACTGATTAAAAGATATCTTGACATACAACATAGAGCTGACTAAGAGACACAAAGATTAACTTGTTTATTCTATCTCTGATGGACTGTGATTCATATTGAGGATGACATATGAAGACAGTAAACTGAATACTTATAAGTAACGTTGCATATCTGATAGGATGCAGAGGATACGTGACATGAACACATCTCCCTAGTCATAAGCTTTCATGAGCATAACAGTCTTGGCGTTTAGTCAAGTACTGTTAATGAGTTGTGATGCATTTTGATATCATAGAAACATAATGTGTGTTCTGTCTTTTAGCTGTATATTGTGAAGGGAGATCCCAGCGTGTCGAAGAGAAACAAAATATGTTTGGTACATCGTTAACACCATCCCATGCGAGAACCGACTAATACCACCTGGAATGAGCTGGTACTTGTTTAATGATGATTTTGGGGATCAACGATAGATCTTTATAAAGCCACTTGTGGTTGCTATAATTCTTTAAGCAATTATGAGTAAACTTTCAATAGCGTTTACTATGTCTTGAGATAGGATGATTGTTCCGCATTGAGTGTCAGGTGATGTAGCTGACCAGTAGCCCCACCATTTGAAGTAAAATATTTGCAAACTGGGTTACTAAGATATCTGTATAAAGTGCAACTCATAATCGTAGAAAAGTGATATTCCCCAAAATACAGGACTTTTTGAGATATGCTGTCAACTCATCAACAGGTGTATCTTTCAGAGAGGCTGGTAGAGTTTGCCTGAAATCACCAGTGAGTAAGAGAGTGACTCAAGACATGGTATTAGCGCTTCCTCTGACGCTTTGTAAGATGCAATTAAAAGTCATACATACAAACCCTCGAGACATTGTACATTTATTTCATACGTTCAGCGTGGCCAGCCTTAGAACTTCCACGCAAGTCTGCTCTGCGTACAAGTTTGAGTGGAAGGTTAAAAGTGGAATGAATAGTCTTACCACGTGTGAACTAAGTTATGGCTATTCCTATTCCGGATAAGGACACTACAATAGCAGTTTATCAATACCAGGCTGGTAAAAATGTTTTACTGTTCCACCAGAGATATCAAGGAAAGCTGTTCCTTCTTAGTCAGCGCCCACCACACGTTTGATCATTGTATAAACTTTTTAAAATGTAGAACAAAGAATACATATACACTTCAGGTTTCATGAAGAGTCCCCCTCGGCTAAGTGTTTGCATTGGAATTAGCACGCTACACGCGTCAATATTCTTGCCTTAAATGGACTAATGTAATAGTGGTTAGGTCGTACATGGAGGAGGCTAACTTATTAAAAATACCACACAGTATGTTTCTTGCTTTTTGTTTTTCACTTTTACTCAACTTGAGAGTGTAAGACTGCATCATCTTCTAAAGTATTGTTCCAAGAGACACTGCTTCTGGCAAACTTTGCTGAACCTTGTACAGTGATACCAAGCAGCCGTTTATGGGGCTCTGCAGTGAGGTTGTACCATGAACGTTCTGCATGTGCTGTAAATTTGAATATGTTATCAAATTTTCTCATTTAAAAATCATATCTTCAAAAAGTTAGTACGCAATTTAAAACACGTGGGAGATTAAGTTATTTCATTGTTTCATACCAAAATTTTATATATCGCTCGCAGACCATGCTTGCTTGCTTCCAATCCACATGGCTCTGGGTTCAGTCATACTGCTTGAGACCTTGAGTAAGTGTCTTCTACTATAGCCTCGGGCCGACTAAAGCCTTGTGAGTGGATTTGGTAGACGGAAACTGGAAGAAGCCCGTCGTATATCTATCTATCTATCTATCTATCTATCTATCTATCTATCTATCTATCTATCTATCTATCTATCTATCTATCTATCTATCTATCTATCTATCTATCTATCTATCAGGGGCACGAATTGCTCTAGCCAAGTAAACTGTGTGAGGCCTTTCAACAGCATTTTGCCCGACTGTTCGAGACGAGTGGCGGGCAAGAACGTAGGGTGGACTTCAGTGCCTATCTACACAGCCGACCACGACTCTCGACAAGAGAGGCAGGGCGCTGGGAAGATGCCATCACGGCGGTGGAAGTGCAGAACACGATGGCAGAATGCTCGAGGGACAAATCGCCGGGTTTGGATGGTCTACTCTACGAGCTTTACAGTTGTATGCCAGACTTGTTTGGAGACGTCTTGATAGCGGTGTACTGCAACTGGCAGCAAAACGGGAGCATTCCTGGTTTTGTGAGCCGAGGAGCCGTAACACTGCTGAAGAAAGATCTAAACAAGGGGAATGTAATAGATAACTTTAGGCCCATCACTCTGCTTAATGCAGACTTGAAAATTTTGGCCAAGGTGTTAGCCAAGAGGTTGGCGCTTGTCCTTGAGAAATTGATCGACAAGGTGCAAACATGCGCCTGCCGGGCCGGAGCATTCATGACAATCTCCACCTGATGCGCTACATCATAGACAGGGTAGTTAAGGAACCTGGCATGGGTGGGGCGCTGATCAATTTGGATCAATCGAAAGCTTTCGATAGGGTAAATCATCGATACTTGGAGGCTGTCCTCAGAGCGGCTGGTTTCGGTCCCGTCTTCCGCGGCTGGATAGCCGCTTTGTACAGAGGTATCCGTTCGGTAATTCGCGTAAATGGACATCTATCGAGACCTTTCGACATTGCATGTTTGGTTCGTCAGGGATGCCCCCTCTCGTCGCTTCTCTACGTATTGACTCTCGAGCCATTATTGCGGAAGCTGGCAACTCTGAGAGGCATCCCGCGAGAATTAGGATGCGGGACGAGCATGTCTGCATACGCGGACGATGTCACCGTCATAGTGTCTAGCCGCGAGCACATCGAGCAGGTCGGCGAGACACTGAAAGACTACGAAGCGGTGACAGGAGCGAAAATCAACCGGGAAAAATCAGTGGGCTTGCGGCACGGCACCTGGAGAAGCAAGCCCATGCCGTAAACCAGCGCCTCCATCGTGGGACGCTGGACCGACGGTCCGGCTGAGTTGCTCGGGGTCTGGTTTGGTCCGAACCTCCAAATGAAGAAAAACTGGAACGAGATAACGAGTAGGGTGGTCACTCTCTGCAGGCAATGGACCGAGAGGAAACTGTCCCTAAAAGGTCGGGCGGAGGTGGCGAACTCGTACATCGCGTCCGTCATCTACTACCGCCTGACCGTCGTGCCCTGTCCCGACCCTACTATCACCAAACAGAACTCATTCTCTTTCGCTTCTTGTGGAAAGGATGCGTCCCGATGGTCAGGCGATCCATTTGCTGTCAACACCCGTTAAAAGGAGGACTGGGCATGCCGTGGTTGATGATGCGCAGACATGCACTGGGACTGCGACATCTCAGGCTCTACGTAGACGACAGTGAACATGTGTGGTCGCCGTTTGTGAGGCACGCTTTACCGCAACTCATCTCTATGACCGAACTGCAGTCGTGGATCAAAAAGAGGCCGAGAAAGGGCGAATGGCACCGCGAGCGTCGCGTTGCTCTCAAGCAACTATGCCGTCCCGGGTCGACCTTGAGTGACTCCATCACAACCCAAGCATTTTATAGGGGATTAGTGGAGGGGAGGTACGACGATGAGCTCGGGGCAAACCTGGACGTCGACGAGGAATACCTGACCCGCCTGTTCAGGACGACTTTCGGGCCAGGGCCCATGGACAACTTCCAGATCCCTGGCCTGGTAGTGCTACCGAGAAGCGCTACCCGTTCGGAATAAGCTCTACAGACACGTCTCGAGAAACACGGGGCCGACCTGCCCGAGATGCGGTCAGAGCGATGAAACCGTTCTGTACGCACTCGTGGGCTTATGTCGAACGACTGCTGTCACGTGTGGGACGGGTCGGTTTATCAGCCGAGTCTATCGTCAATATTGTCACGTCTCCTTCCTTCAAACGGGAAGGAAGAGCTATTTTCATCATCCTTGTGGCCATGGCGAAAGAATGTATCTGGTGGACGCGTCTGAAAGGATTGGAGACAAACACTTTCCTCTCTGGTCAATCTCTCATCAACTTCTTCAAGTATCACTTGAAAAGCAAGGTGAGAGTAGAGAGGCAAGTTTTGTGTAGCGAGTAGCAAGGATGGCACGTATGAATGACAAAGCCACCTTGAGCATAATCCTATGAACCCGGAAATTTAAAACAGAGGGTTACCTACTTGCAAACAAATGTGGTAACATGTAACAATATTGATCGAGGTTACCGTGATATTTTCCGTAGACTTTTCTTCCCACGGATAAACCTTATCTGCTTCCCCCTTTACACCTTACATCATGAGACTGTGAAACACGATCCCTATTGATCGTTTTTTTGTTTCTTTTCCTTTTTTTCTTTTTTTTCTTCTTTCCCTTTTACGATCCCTTTTGATCGAAAACCTTCCCCACCTTTTTTTGTTTTCTTTCCCCAAAAAAGAAAAGCTCTACTTTGTAATCTGTCCCGTCCGTGTGCAGTCCTGTGTGGCTAATAAAGAAACATATCTATCTATCTATCTATCTTATCTATCTATCTATCTATCTATCTATCTATCGATTATCTATCTATCTATCTATCTATCTATCTCTCTCTCTCTCTCTCTCTCTATATATATATATATATAATATGATATATATATATATATATATATATATATATACATGTGTATGTATATATATATATATATATATATATATATATATATATATACATGTGTATGTATTATATATATATAATATATATATTATATATATATATAACATGTGTATGTATATATATATATATAGATACATAGTGTATCTATATATATATATATATATATATATATATTATATATATATATATTACGGAGATGTACTCGCATAGCAAGTATTTGATCTGAGATCGTGTGCTGAAACGAAAACAATTGCAGCGTGGAAGGTGTTTATAAGGCATTAAGAAACACACAAAAGCCTTCGATTCACTCCAACATTTAAGTTTAATTTGTCATGTATATATATATATATATATATATATATTATATATATATATATATATATATATATATTATATATATACATATGTAATATATATATA
>NC_042997.1:68275049-68367549 GCF_006345805.1 Octopus sinensis
TACTTTACATATAATATATATATATCTTCTATATATGTATATATAATATATATATATATCTTCTGCTTGTTCCAGTCATTATACTGCGGCCATGCTAGGGCACCGCTTTCAATTTTTAGTGGATGGAATCGGCCCTAGTATTTCTTTTATTAAGACTTGTACTTATTCTATCGGACTCTTTTTGTCGAACCGCTAGATAACAGGGACGTAAACACACCAACACCGGTTGTCAAAGCAGTGATGGGAGGGGACGAACACAGACACATAAACACACCCTCATAGATACGCACACACACACACATATATATACGACGGGATTCTTTCAGTTTCCATCTGCCAAATCCACTCACAAGGCTTTGGTCTGTTCGAGGCTATAGTAGAAGACACTTGCCCAAGGTCGCACGTAATGGAACTGAACCCGAACCATGTGGTTGGGAAGCAAGCTTCTTACAACACACCCACTCCTGCACCTATATATCTATATGTGTGTGTGTGTATATATATATATATTATATATATATATATATATATATATATATATATATATATAATATATATATATATATATATATATATATACACATATATATATACAGATAATGTGAGTATATAGGAATAAAATTATCTAGGCGGTTACCGTCGTAACTCTCATGATGTGGGCTATACCACGGTTACTGTGGTATAGCCCACAGAATGTTGACAGAAACCTCTGTGACATGGTATTTTAAACTAGCCACAAGAAAATACATTAACTCAGCTCGCTCCTAACCATACTTGCTGAAAGACCCTGAATGAAGGTACACAGAAAAGTATGCTGGTTGCCTGTGCAAATGCACAACCTCTGTGTTACAGAAACACGTGTTGGTCATTGCAACCAAATAATTGTTCAGTAGGACCAACTGTAAAATTAAAAGAAAAAAATGTTGATGACACTCCTGTCTCCGTATTCTTTATATATATATATATATATATATATATATATACACACACACACACTCGAATGTAGGCGCATGAGGGGGGGGGGGTACAAAGTTTACTGGTTAGGATGTTGCACTCACGGGGATATGGTGGTGCGTTGTGTTTTGCAATAAAAACTTCATTTCACGCCGCTCTGCGATTGCTTTGATACTTAACGTGTGGAACACTTGTACACTCATTTACGCAACACCGGTTTGATGGAGGAAGTTGGCTAATGTACAGCACACATATTTGATCGTTATAAATAGATTATTTGTGCAGGTGGTTCAGCAGAACCTGATGACTCACACGTTGTCTTAGGCTATTCCATCATGAATGTATATATGTATATAAGTGAATGTATGCATGGATGTATGTGTCTGGCATTATCTCTTTTATTCTCACTGTCATCCAAGTTCTCTCTCTCTTTCTCTTTCCATTTCCGTTCCTACGATCCCCTTATTCATCAACCGTTTTACACCCTGCTTTCGATGCAAGCAGACATCGTTCCTGTATCTTTTTCTTCTCTTACGCATAATTCTTTTACATAAAAAAAAATGATAAACGATGTAACTCGAAGCATTAAATCCTCTTCCATTTTCATTTACATTTTGTGAATTTACTTTAAATGTACTCACTTCATAATTGTTATTGTCTCTTTTCATTTTCTGTTACCCGTTCTCCCCTACCTAAATTTGTAGTTTATTTGCTATTTGCTGGTCCCCTTAACCTATAATCATTCTCGTTTTATTTGCAAATTTTTATATTGTATACATACTTACATGAATATATATATATATATATATATATATATATATATATATATATATATATATATATATATATGTAGAGAGAGAGAGAGAGAGAGAGAGTGCAATGAATAAACTGTTATCTAAATTACACAAAAATGAAAATAATACCGGCATCTCATTTTAACAGATACATTTATCAAAATTACATGAAAACGTCTTGAAATACTAAAGAGTAAATGTATTCAATAAAATCGCCATTGGCTTCAGCCACGACCTCTAAATGACTTCGGAATCTCCTGCATCTCTTCTGGACTGTCTCTTCGATTAAGTTGGTGAATGCTGCCATAATCCTTGCCTTCAGTCATCTTTGATATTACAAGGAGTTTTGTTGGTTTCTCGCTCAACTGTGCCCTACACCTAATAATCAAGGGGGTTGCAGTTGAGTAGGTGACCAAATACTAAGGGTGATGCGGTCGCAGAAATTGTCTGACAGTCATGACTGGGTACTCCTGCTTGTGTGGCATGAAGCAAAATCCTGTTGCCAGACATGGGGTCCTCCAGCAGCCACTATCTTCACCCAGGATGGCACTATCTCCTCCAGTCTGAGTCTGAGGCCGTGTGGGAAGCTGAATGGAGGTATAACGTCGCCATCACTAGCGATCACACCAAACACCATAATGTTGACTGGACGCTTGATTTTTATCACTCTCGGTACATATTTTGGGGTCACGGCAAGTCAACGGTTGTTCTGTGTGTCCCCCATGATCCTGGCAGAAATGTTTCTTGTCTGGGAAAAACCAAAAGATGTTTGGTTGGATGGCTGCTTGAGTTTGTTCAAAAGCTTCGTAGGGCGATCTTTCCTCTTGTATGAGGAATGCCGAATGTCTTCATGCACTACCTGCCTAATAAAAAGCTCAAACACTCCCATGTCTATGGCGATGGACCTGATTGACTTGGAGGGATGGTTGTCAATCATGGCCTAGATCTCGCCAACAAATTCAGGAATTCTTTCGAGCTGCCGTACCTTCGTAATCACCATTAGACTCATCCAACTCTTTCCGAATCATCTGCACTGTCCCCGGATTGACACCCAAACACTCTGAAATGTTCGTATAGGAGCTTCCGGTACGAATGGCAAGCAGAGCAGCATATTCTTTCCAAATTTCAGGCAGAGTGAATTACATCATGGTAGTGTTTTTCTCACAGACGGTGCCCAACTGATCTTACTATACATTGTAAACAACAAAATCAAAAACGAACAATGCGCATGCACGAAATCGAAAAAAATAAAATGGTGACAATTTACCCATCGTATATATGTGCATACGTATATATACACACATATATATGTGCATACATATATATACACACACATGCACACACATATATATGTATATATATATATACTCTTTTACTCCCTTACTTGTTTCAGTCATTTGACTGCGTCCATGCTGGAGCACCGCCTTTAGTCGAGCAAATCGATCACAGAGCTTATTCTTTGTAAGCCTAGTACTTATTCTATCGTTTTCGTTTGCCGTACCATTAAGTTACGGGGACGTAAGCACACCAGCATCGGTTGTCAAGCAATGTTGGAGAAACAAACACAGACACACAAATATATACTCACATATACATATACGACGGGCTTCTTCCAGTTTCCGCCTACCAGATCCACTCACAAGGCTTTGATGGGCCCGATGCTATAGTAGAAGACACTTGCCCAAAGTGCCACACTGTGGGACTGATCCCGGCACCATGTGGTTGGTAAGAAAGCTAATTACCACACAGCCACTCCTGCGCCTATATATATATATATATGAACACATACATATAGACATATACACACACACACATATATATATAAATACATACATATAGATACACATATATATGTACATGTATATATATACATATATATGCATAAACATATAGCATCTATATGCATGTACATATGTATATATATATATATATATATATATATATATATATATATATATATAATATATATATATATATATTATATATATATATATATATTTATGTGTATACATATGTATGTGTATATGAGTATTTGTTTGTGTGTGAATGGGTGTTCATATACGTAGTGATTGTAAGTACTTTCTCGTCTCCTCCAACTCCACTCACAATCTCTCTAATCCCTCTTTCTATTCTATTCTCCTCCTCGCTTTCTTTCCTCCTCCTCTCCATCCTCTCTCCCTCTCTTCATACCACTCTTACTCATCACTTCGTTTCTTTCCCTTCTTCTTCCTTTCCCCTCGTACCCGTTTTCCCCATCTTCCACTCCTCTTCTCTCCTTCCTCCTCTCCGCTCCTCATTATCTCTATATGATCATTTTAATCCCCCCCCTCTCATCATTATAGGCATATTTTTATGTTGCTTTCGAGAATATACCTATATAATGAGTTTGTCTGTATGTGTGTATTCATTTTTGTCAGTACATTTCAGTCAAAATCACGTGAGCTAATTATATATGCATGTGTAGTGGGACGGTATCAATATTTAATTTCTTTTTCTTAGGTAGATTGAAGGTAAAATTGTGACCTGATAATGAATCAACCTGTAAATGGTTTGTTGACCTTCAAATAGCAGATGAATATTCCTACAATTGCTTCCTAACATGTAAGAACAATAGGATGGTTTGATGAAACAGTCTCGGAGAGACAATGCTTCAAGAAATGACGGGACCTTAATAATTTTATATCTCTAGTCTCTTCATTTAGAGTTACTTGTATTGATGACTTGGTTTCACTCTCTGTTGGAAAGCATTTTACTTCACTTTTTTCCTTGAAAATATTTATGTCTTTGTAGCAGAGTGAACTTTAACATCCCATTGTTAGAAACATGTGAATTTGCGTCTAGCATTTTAAAACGTTTATGGATTTGATACTTGTAAATATAATTCCTCATGTGCGTGATGTTTTACATGCAGACACACACACACACACACACACACACACACACACACACACACACACACACACACACACACACACACACACACACACACACACACACACACACACACACGCACACACACACACACACACACAAACACACACAAATATAAATAAATACATAGTAGATGCATGTATGTAGGTATGTATATGTATATATGTGTGTTTGTATCTGTGTGTGTGGGAAAGTTCTCATTAATCCCGATGATGCATCCAGGCGTAATTCCAAGTAGGAATCATTCTGACAATGTTTATTGGCCTGCGTACAGTAGCTCTCCTTTATTTCCTTAAAAAATCCTCATTTTTTTCTCTATCTCAGAATAACTATTATGATCATTATAACTACTTTGTTGAAGCCTATCTCACATGCTAATACAGAAGCTAAAAATACCTTTAATCTTCTTTGTCTTAATAATAGCCAGATTAGGTCGCAATGGTATTATTATATCTCCTATAAATTTCATTTGACAAAATTCAAGGTCAATACGTGACGGGGAAGAGTCTTCGATTGATACAACACAAATATCATAGTGATATATTTACAACCGAAGCTAAGCAAATCAAAGATATCTGACTGAGAAGAATTTGAGCTTAGGAAAACGGAGCTACATAGTTAGTTCATACCCTAATAACCTTTGTACTGTAATATTTGGATAAATTTCAGAGAAGTGAAATGGCACCAAGCTGAATTTATATACTTATTCATTCTCGGTTCACAAGTAATTCACTTCAACTAGATTGTTTTTAATAATTTATTAAATGTCTGAATATCATTAGAAACAATTTCCCTATCCTCTAGAAATAAGGGATTTGGCGTCTAGCCAAAACGAAACTAATATTTGCATTAATCTTAAGCCCATGTTATTTACTTTATATAATGCGTTGTTTTATTCTTTTTAATTTGAGAGAGAGAGAGAGAGAGAGAGAGAGAGAGTGGGGAGAGAGAGAGAGAACGATAGAGAAAGAAAGAGCCGTAGCGAAAAAAAAAAAGAATGAAAGAAAGACAGGAGGAGGACATTTTCCACTCCAACTAAAGCAATAACGCCTAAATTTGTGTGACTATTGCTCTAATTTTGTTCAAAGGGCTCAGAAAGTGTCAAAGAAAATGCTGGAGGTTTATAATAGATTTGCAAATATATAGGCTAACATTTAATATATTTCCGTATTTAATATTTAATTACGAATTAATTCAAAGACCCCTGGGGTGAGAGAAATGTCAGAGCGCTTTGCAACATTTAATTTCTTGGTTCTTTAGTTTCCCAAACCACCGCTTTTTATCTTCCTAAGTTGTTATATAAGTTAGAGTCATGAATTAAGGTTAGACTAAACTGAGTTAATCGACAGCACAATAGACTTCTGGTTTTGTGTTTGCCATAAATTTTGAAATAGTTTTTACTTTTCAAAACGCACATATATGGCATGACCTCTTTATCTGGCTGGTATCTATCTATATATCTATCTATCTATCTATCTATCTATCTATCTATCTATCTATCTATCTATCTATCTATCTATCTATCTATCTATCTATCTATCTGTCTGTCTGTCTGTCTGTCTGTCTGTCTGTCTGTCTGTCTTTCTATCTATCTATCTATCTATCTATCTATCTATCTATCTATCTGTCTGTCTGTCTGTCTGTCTGTCTGTCTGTCTGTCTGTCTGTCTATTTATCTATCTATCTATCTATCTATCTATCTATCTATCTATCTATCTATCTATCTATCTGTCTGTCTGTCTGTCTGTCTGTCTGTCTGTCTATCTATCTATCTATCTATCTATCTATCTATCTATCTATCTATCTATCTAAGCATCTACCATCCTACCTACCTATCATCCTACCCCCCTCTCTCCCTCCCTCCCTCCCTCCCTCCCCACCTACCTACTTACCTACCTACACACCTACCTATCTACCTACCTACCTGCCTACCTACCTACCTACCTACCTACCTACTTCCTGCCTGCCTGCCTGCCTGCCTGCCTGCCTACCAACCTACCTACCTACATATGTATGTATGTATATATGTATATATGTATGTATGTATGTATGTATGTATGTATGTATGTATGTATGTATGTATGTATGTATCTATTTATCTATCTATCTATCTACATACAAACATTCATACGCAAATTCATATATAAATAAATATAAACATACATATCTACAACGGAATTCTGTACAGTTTCCATTATCACGATTGGGTGTGATTTGAAAGACATCTAGCCACTATATCTAGAGCAGGTCGAGCAAGCTCATAGTCTGTCCAAGGTTAACAACACTTCAGTTTTTGCTGGCAATAAGCAGCTGACACAGGATAAGTGCAGCTCACCGTGTGAAGAGCAGAAAAGCTATACAATTTATATGCTATAATTTAAAGAAGCTATAATCAAAATAAGCTATAATCATAATAATCTAGCATTAAAATTGATAAGCTGTATAATTAATGCGCTTGTATTTTTAAGTTTAGGTTTTCCCATAAACCAAAATAAGGTTGCGTATGTATGGTTTGTAGAATATTTTCCCGTTTCGAATCGTCTAGATATTTCATATATATGGTGGGGATGAAAACATATCAACACAAAATGTAACAAATGACCACGTGAAAACTGGATTTGATTCAATACCTGGGTCTTGCCTAATTACATACATTCTATATTCTCTCTCTTCATCTCCCCCTCTCTCTCTCTTTATCTCACACATACATACACACTGTCTCGGACACATATATATATAGGAACACTGACTTACATACACATACACACAATACATATATAACGGGATAATACGTTACTCGTTTCAGAATTTCATGTTTTTCGGAAACGTAGCACAGGTAATGCTTACACACACACACACACACACACACACACACACACACACACACACATACACACACACACAAACGTACATACGCATACACGCACATACGCATACTTACACACACACGTACAAACATACATATATACACTCACACACATCTAAAATTGACTGTCACCTTTTGATATAATAAGTATATGTATTTACTCTCCTTGGTATATTGAATTCTTTATCAGATAATGTTAGCACTATATAATTTTGCCATATTTTAGAAATTTGACATACATACATACATACAGACAGACAGAAATACAAAAATACCCTGGCTCTTTCTCTATTGACAAGAAATCTTGAAATAAAATCGGAACAATTACATACATACGCACACGTACATACAAATATTCATATACATGCATACATATTTTACATAGGCGTCTTTGAGAAATTCATATTTTTAGCAATGCTATATTTTCACTTTAACCAGCGTAAATTATTGTAAAATCCAAGGAAGTTTGTAGATACCAATGAGTTTGGTTGCCGTTATGTGTGAATAAAACAGCCTTTTCTGTCACACGTTCTTTGATGGAGAGGCCAACAATAGGTGGAGGTAATGAAAGAAAGGAAGTGAATTAAAAAGTAATCGCCATGAATAACAGATGTAGCCAGTCAGTAAGGTGTGGGAATCTAAAGGGATCAGGTCGGTGAGATTCATTGATTAACCTCTTGTGATCAGACATATCAATTTATGCGATTAACACTATTAATACCAGCGCATTGCTGTCAGTAAGAGTAAACGTTATTTGACTGTCAAGTGAGTCAGTATCAGTAGGTCATGGGTCAAGTCGTACCATAGCGTGTTCTATGAATGTGATGATGTGATTTTTTTTCTGAGGGCATTAACATTGTTATTGAAATGAAGTATTTTAACTAAAGAACCAAATCATATCATCATTTCTATTTGCCGTATGCGACCTTCGTTATTAAAGGTTTAGTAACTTGAGTGATTTTTGAAAGAGAAAAGTAAACACGACTGAGTCGACGCATCCCACCCTCCTAGTAAGTACTTCCTTTATCGATCCCGAGATTTGATGCAAAATCGTAAGGTGGTAAATTTTACAGGTTAAATGAAAAGTAGCAATCATTGTTGATTTAGGAGCAAATTCCCAGTTACACGAGGGTAATCAAAGCACGTAGTTCAGAGTACAGCATCTCTGCCTTACTTCCAACTCAACTAGGCCGATACGCCAACGGTTACAATAATGTTATAGTCACTAACAACTCAATAATAATCATAGGGTTATTTTCCTCAAAACACGCAACAAGCTTTACAAGGAATACTCTGTCATATAAGTTTCTTTCAATAGATGTCGTTTTCAATAAAACTTATTGAAGAGGAAGCAGAAAGAGTGGGGCTGGCTACTAGGTGGAAAAATCAATCAATTTTAGGAGCCATAACAATTTCTGCTGACTGGATTCGGCTGGATTTTAAAAACAGAAAACGATAAGAATTATACTTTCATTATTTTCTGCGGTAAAGGCGGCGAACTGGCAGAATCGTTAGCACGCCGTGTATAATGCTTAGCGTCTATCTTTATGTTCTGAGTTCAAATTCCACCGAGGTGCATCTTGCCTTTCGTTCTTCGGATTCAATAAACTAAGTAGCAGTTGATCACCCCTAGGTCGACCTATTTGACTCAGCTCCTCCTTTGAAATTGCTGGCCTTGTGCCAAAATGCGAAGCCAATATTTGGTGCGGTCAAAGTAGTGAGCTGACAGAATAATTAGCATGCTGGGGAAAACGCTTAGCGGCATTTCATCCGTCATTATGTTCTCAGTTGTAATTTCGCCGATGTCGACTTTGACTTTCATCATTTCAGAGTCGATAAAATAACTGCCAGTTGAGTACTGGGATCAATGAAATTGATTTACCCCTCCACCGAAAATGCTGGCATTATACCAAACATTTTAAATCAGTATTTAGTGCGGTCTGTTTGCATTGTAACATTTTTAATAGGACTTATGTAATATGGGACACTTGATCGAGAAATGTAGTTTATCGAAAATCCATAAGAAAGTAACGCCGCCTGGATCATTAAAAAGGTTAGCTTTTTGAATAACCCCGTACCCCATATTAGAGTGTCGGACAAAAAGCCTAGCGGAATTTATTCCGACTCATTACGTGTCGATATATCTTTTATATGTCTGACTCTTTTATAACGTACTCACCTGTCGTGCAACGTAACCATCATATCGCTTATTAGATGTGTTGTATGTATACTTGCATGGGACGTTCTATTGGTGCGAATGAATTTGTTTTTGTATTCTCCTACAGCCAATGCATATAATATATATAAATATAAACAAAATTCAGCTATCGATTACATGCAAAACGACGTTTTCTTTGTTGCCTTTAAAAAAGGAATATGTGGTCGATATAACCAATCAATAGGTGACTTAATATTCTGTGAGGATTATTTATGTACTGATATATGCACCAGCTGAATATATAATTCCTATTCTATATATTATTCTCATGTTACATACCAGGAAAATTCAATGTGTGTCCTCTATATATGTATAAGTATGGATGTGTGTATGCATATGGATACATATGCACGTTTATGTATGCGTATAGATTATCTATAGGCACATATATTTCGACAACGAATTCTCAGTTCTTGGTAGGCATTGAGTGAGCTACGTTTGGATGAAAATATCCAGTAATATAGAAAATATGTATAATGGTCACCATGGTTACCAAAGATAGGAGTCACTTCTATTGCATTTATATTTTGGTCTACTTAAATTGGAGTTCTCTTCCTTTCCCTTTTGAGAACCAATTTTCATTGACCGTAATTATCTCGTTATCATTAGGGTTATAATTTCAGTTCATTCAAAATTACTTTCGGCTCACTGCATTTGAAATGGTAGCCTGAATTTAACGCTATACTTTATCCGCAGGAAATTTACAATTGTCATTATTTTAGTTTATAAATATAATCCATATTGAATATATAATCCATTGAATTCTCTTCATACAAAAATATTGTTTCTGTTAGTCATTCTGAAGTTTTTATAGTCTTAGTGTGGATTATGAGTCAGTAAGGAGCTCAAATAAGGCAGAAACCTGTCCAGAATTGTGAAGACTGTCAAAGATGAACTACTCTTCATCTAATTTTTGGTTGATTGAAATTTCAGTTCTTTCTATCTTAATGCAGAATTTTCATATATCACCGTGTATATTTCTCGGTAAATATTCATTGTGGAAAAATGTCTATAAAAATAGACGGTAGTGATACACTGCAGAATCGTTGTTGAACTATATTTCTAATTTCCACATTCAGTTACCTACGCAAATAACGCTGCGAACTTAATAAATAAATTTCACATTCATGACCTAATGCACTTAGTTTCAAATAAGTATTACAATATTAAATACATCGCGCTCAAAGTGTTATGGACTGTACATATATATAAATATATGGACTATATATTTGTAGCGCGTCGTTGGACGCTATAGTCATTAACTAAATATGAAAGTTCGTGTACCTTAAGGATTAGGAGTATGTTATCATTTCAGTATTTTCCCTTCGTTTTACACATATAATTATAAATAGCATAGCTAAGGTAAATCAGAAGCAATTTCCTGTCGCATTCCAAGCTGTTATTTGGTTTCGATTCGATATTTAAGTCACTACTTTCCTGGCTTGAATATTACGAGTTCTCGTTTCCCTACTTCTCAAATGAATTATCTTTGTGTCTTACTATCTAAAGAGAGAAATTTATGAAATTTTCTCTTGTTCATTTTCAACTCATTTTCCACTTTTACTTTTAATTTTAATTGCAAACAAAAAATTCTTAATTGATTAAGAGAAGTGATTCAACTAAGGAAATTAAATCACGTTCAAGAGACATAAAATATCCTTCATTTTCTTCAGGCAATTAATTCTGCCAACGGTTGCAGTGAACATGGCGGCGTTTCAATGCTTACATTTACAACAATGTTATTAGATTTTATCGATAAACTGAAATCACAGGTTGATGATGGTAACCAGTGAACTATGTACTTCTATTTTTTCTTTATTTGTCACATCTGCTAATTCAATGAACTTAAATTCTGGAAGATTCAAAGCAACTGCTGAGTCATTAAATTGCCCGACCACAATGCCTATTTACTCACTTCGAGATATAGAGCTGAGTGCTATAAGCAGAAGCAAGTACAGCCTAAGAGACTAAGAGACGAATGCTTTGTTAGCTTGAAGCACGAATCCTCTTCTTGTATGCTTTGTATCTTAATACAATAAGAATAATCATTCCAATTACGTATAACTTTATCCAAGTGAAGAGTGCTTCATAACAGTTGCTTCCTTCATTGAAAACTCTGATAAACTATAAACTGTGCTCTAGTAAAACTATAAAAAACAAAATCATTATAAGCCATGATTTCCTTGTTCAGTATTATCTTTCTATGTATTTCGAATTAATTGCCTGCTCTATTTACAATTTATATATATTACATATAGTGATAATTCATTTAATTGTGCGCCAGAGACACTGGACCGGTAAAGAATCCAATATCTTAAACCGCTGAGTTTTATCTTTCTACGTTCAGACTACAAATACTTCCTCGATTGACTTTACTTTTTCTTACTTCTATGGCCGTTCAGTATATATGTATTAGATGAATTGAATTTACTATATCTGGTCACCCGGAATTTACTATATGGGCCACTCTATTCCCTATATAGATTAACTCCAAATGTATAGTTTTTCGTCAATCATGTTGCTTGGCGAACAGTTTCGATTTCCCGTTGAAAATATTATTTTGTGCCTGTATCTTTCTACACTTTTGCACAAGTTTGTACTTTCACAAATCCAAGAATCAGCCTGTCAGCTGTGATTGATATTTTGGATTGCTCTATAGAAATGGATTTCTCAAATTGTTTTTACTTCACTTAGGCATCTCTGGTTAAACAAAATTCAACGTGGAATCGATTCAGAAATTTCCGCCCGTCCCATGTAGTTGTACCGCGCTTTTTGAAAATTTTGTTAACATAATTAATTCACGGGGACATTACACTTCTCAAATTTCGGCTTCTCTAAATATAAGATGTTTGTGACGAGTTAATTATTGCTTTCCTGTGGAGTAGATGTCGATTTGCGACTGAAAATTAATTTGTAGCTCTGTTTATATAGCCCAGGAGAACGAAAAGATATTCTTTACAAGTCGAAGTTTCTGTTTTGAAATCATTTGACCTCTTACATTAGTGTTTTTATGAAAAGTTCAAATGCTATACAAGTCTAGTTAATCGTGTCATGTAAGCGATTTTGATCTTCAGTCTTAATCAATTTCCTGTTATTCCTTTAATATCCTTAGAACTACAGATGTCCATGGACAACTAGACAAAGGGTCGGTAGTTTATGTCTTATAAACGGCAGTGAGTTTTAAACTATGGCTAGGATATTCAACACTCAATGGCTGAATCTCTCTATCCTTAAATAGCATAAGGTAAAAACTACGCAATTCATGAGCCAACGGAAACTCTCTAAATGGTCATGTAACGTGCTGCAATTGATAGTTACTTATCTTTAAACACGCATCCTACTCGATCAGAGCTTATATGGGGTTAAATAACAACAGTGACAACATTTAAGTTTTGTCAGTGGCAGCATAACTGTAAAGTTGATAAATATTTTACTATCTGGCAGCGGTTACAATGAGTCCTGTTTTTCAATTGTTTTTACTATCATCGCAAACACAACTTGAAAATGGATAATTCTTTTGAGGAAAGTCATAAATTCTTCTACGCCAGATTTTTTATAATCTTTAGACTACCAAGCCTAATGAAATAAACCTGGTTTGAATACGATACACCTTTGGCATTCCTAGTTTCCCAACAATCCGAATCAATGACTTGTGTTAGGAGTAGCATAAATCCACTATTTTATCTACTTTGCTAATGGACATGAGGGCATCACTAATAATAGTGTTATTATTGCTACTACTCTTATTGTTTCCAGTTCATTTGAAATAATTGATGGTTTCAAAAGAAGTTTGATCCCTTTGTAATCCTGAATATCTTATCAAAGAGAATTTCAAAATCCCACAACAGAAAGACAGTAATCTAAACTCGCAATTGCAAATTAACATGCAGTTTTCGTTAATTAAGTGGGCTGCACTTGAGTTCTTACTGTCCTGAGCTGAATTTACAAATTGATAAGAATCTTTTTAGGTTGCTGTGCTTAGCTAATTTGCTCTCTGTTTATTGAATATGGACAAAACATAGCGCGGCGCCAGGGATGAGATATGATCTATCCACAATGAGAACAAATGATTGAAAACTTTGGAAATCAGCCAACAACAGCTCCTGCTGTCAATAGTCTTTGATGCAAAAAACTCTCATTGATTTTGATAACAGAATTTACATTCAGTATAAATAACCCACTAGTAATCACAAATCCTGGCGGATAGGAGTTACGTACTTGAAAATGTGATCAAGGCAATCGCTAAAAATAACAAGCACAGAGTTTTACTTCTTCCAAACAAACTCGTTATAAAAGAAAGGCTTAAAAAAAGAACTGGCCAAAATAATTGTTATTGTTTTATTCTCTATTTTTATCATCCAATAGGATTCAACATGTAATAATAGCAAGTCAGTAAGATGAAATGCACATCAAAGTTTTAATATTTTCTATTTCATTTAACCACATTGACAGTATTATAGAACGTTGAATAAACATGTTCTGATTTTGAAGTTGACTTTACCTTTCGGGTTCAATGAATTATGGTTTCAGTGAATTGCTTGGGATCGATATACTTATTTTCCCCTTGTCGTAAACTGCGTGGCTTTACGTGTAAGTAAACTAGAAATCAGTATTTTCATTGTAAGAATTGCGCTCAGTGAGAGAAATGGTTGAGCAATGGACTACACGTTTTACGGTAATAACTTATACTCCTTTACGTTTTGACTATATCACACTGATATCGATTTCATTCTTTTAGGATCAAAATAAGTAACATCCATGTTTCAAGGCCGTTTCCTTTACTACATCAGCTCTCTAAACGTATATTTTGTGGCAATGCTAGAACTAAATAGTTTTATTTTTGAGAAACGGTAGTGTGACCAAATAAACGCCTGACAATATTTATTACTTTAATTTCATTTTAGTGAGAGCGGTTAGCTAAGAAAATAGATTACCAAAGAATTAGTCAACTGGTCAGTGGTCCGGATTTTGTCTCAGCAATGTGACAGTGTATGCGGTCAAATGTTCCCAGTTCACTTTGCTAAAGACAAATACTAGATAGAAAATATAACTCACTGCTCTATGCAAACACAGCACTCTAAAACTGGCAAATTGTTAGTTATTTGTCACTGGTAAGTCCGAATCTGTATATAGATATATAATTTGAAGAGGGATAAATTCTGTTAGGCTGATCTGCTGAAGGTACAGACGATTAAAACTGATTCTTCAGTTCAGTAAAACCTCAGGTTTAAGGATCAACATATTTTTCATCCTTATTGGCTGGATAAAATAACTAGTTGTAATGCGCTGAGGACAAGTGACGTAATAGGTGCGCAAACCAGGATCAAACAAGCTGAGCAGCAGATGAAATTACAAACGCCCAAGTATGCCAGCCCATTAGTTCAGTGCTCTGATCATGTTGCTCAAACAGAATATTTTGCATTCATATTGGTCTTGCTATCCATTTTTGTGCACACTATCTGTGTCTTCGAATCAATTAATGATGCCATCATGGTCAATGTCACACGCACGCGCGCGCACACACACATATATTTATTTATAACTATTATCATTAATATAGTGTTCTGTTCAATGGTTATTTTACATTAAGAAATCTTTCAACGAGACACTATTCATTATTTCGGTTTTCCTTTTATGAATTTTTGCTTTTAGAAGTTCCCGGTTCCCTTTTTTAACGTAAGGGAAACTGTTACAAAAACACAAAAATAACACAAAAACTACTGTAAACATTATCTGTTGTTTCTATATTACAATTAGCAAGAAAGAACTAGTTACAGGTTTCCAACGATTCAATCATTGCTTCATGAAGGTGTGTGGCCAGTAGATACGATATCGTAGTGACGATCGCAAGATCATGGTTTCGATCCTCGAACCGAGTGGTGCGTTTATATTCTTGAGCAGAACACTTCATATCACGTTACTCCTTTCCCCACTAGCAGTAAATAAGTAACCGCGCGACGGACTGGCATCCAATTCAGGGGGAATGTTGTGATCTTGGTCACTTATACGCCTTAGAAACTGGATAACCGGGCCTATGAGTCTTAGGACTCGAGTCATGCATATATATTCATTACTTCGTTATATTTTGTCTTCCATATAACCTCTCTTAGGTCTGCACCTCGTGGGTAACACTCCCATATCATTTCACTGCACTTTATGCAAACAAACTGAAGCAGAATTTCCCAGGTGCAGAACCATAATCTCAAGTAAGAAATACATGGCCTTATTCATTCTAAGTTTAAATTACAAGCCCGGCTGTCTTCTGACCACTGAGCAATTTGTGTCACTGTCGTAGCCTTACTATTCGGCAGCAGGGATAATGGCAAGGCTTTTGTAGGTTATGTTATTGTTATTATTGCTGTTGAAACTCAAGTAAAAATTGATCGTGTAGTTGTCTGATCAAGAAAATTCCAGCATGACAGTTTTTCAATTATTGATCATTGTATATATTCTAGTAGATATTTGTCTAGCGTGCAAACATCGTCATCGACGTGTAATGTAAAAAGTTTATATCAACTCATAATGGAGTTGATGTGATTTATGGTATCGATGTGTTATTTGATCCTAGGCCAAATGTAATGAGCAGGTGACATGTAATCAAAAACTTTACAGCAACCAGCATCCTGTCTGTTTAGGGATTTTAGAATTATATCATCTAACGTATTCTTTGCTTTTGTTTTTCAACATGGTGGCGATTATGAGAGAGGACCTATTCTAATAGGTCAAGCAATCACTCACAGGCTCTCTCGCTGGACCTTGGAGATAATGTATTTCGTACTGGTAATGTGGGAGGTTGCGTGTTAACTTACTCACATACACACATACCTATGCGTACATATATATATATATATATATATATATATATATATATATCATGTATCTTTTATCCTTTACTTGTTTTAGTTGTTAGACTGCGGCCATGCTGGAGCACCATCTTGAACAATTTCTTTTAATCGAATGTATCGACTCCAGTGGTATTTTTCGTTAAGCCGAGCCGCTGAGTTACTGGTTCGTAACCACACAATCACTTATTGTCGAGCGGTTGTGGGTCACAAACACAGACATAAACACGCACGCACACACACACACACGCACACACACACACACACGCACACACACACACACACGTATACGTATATATATATATATATATATATACACGTACTCACACACATATACGACGCGCATCTTTCAGTTTCCGTCTCACAAGTATCTAGTCGGCCCAAAGCTATAGTAGAAAACTCACTGCCAAGCAGTGAGACTGTACTCGCAACAATGTAGTTGGGAAGCAAGCGTCTTTCCATACCGCCAGGAATGAGCCTATGATTGTATATTTGTTTTACCATCTATATTTACAACCAGTGGATGCAGAGGGAGAGAAATAAAAGTGTGGTGGGCCGAGAAGCGTTTAAAATAAAACAATAATAAAAATTGTCGAAAAAGGTGCAGGCGTAGCTGTGTTGCAAGAAACTTGCTTTCCAACCATATGATTCTGGGTTCTGTCCCACTGTGTGCCATCTTGTGCAAGTGTCTCCTACTTTAGCCCCACGCCGACCAAAGCCCTGTGAGTGGATTTGGTAGACGGAAACTGAAAGAGATCCATCGTATGTATGTATGTATGTATGTATGTATGTATGTATGTATGTATGTATGTATGTATGTATGTATGTGTGTATCAGTGTATCTATCAGTCTATGTGTCTCTGCATCTCTGTTGGTGTGTTTACGTCCCCGTAACTTTGCGGTTCGACAAATTATATAACAGATACAGATAGAATTATATAAATATACCGATATAATAAGTACCAGGCTTTAAACAACAGTACTGAGGTCAATTCATTCGACTAAAAATGCGGTGCCCCAGCATGGCCGTAGTCTTATGACTGAAACAATTAAATGATAAAAAATAAATACCACTGGAAGCATCATAGTACATGAGTATCAATAATGTAAGATTAATTACTTAAGAATTGTTTGGAATAAAATATTCATGTCTGTGTACTGTTGCTTCTCATACCGTTGCCATTGTTGTTTTTGTTGTTGCTGTTGTTTAAACCCATCATCCGTAAATGAACAAACGTAAGTTCAATAGCTGTGTATACCTCATATCTTATTCAGATAGCATGCATAGCACTAACTATGCATAACACTAACAATGCATGGCACTAACTATGCATAACACTAACAATGCATGGCACTAACTACACTACCCAACGCTTGGTTTTTTTCTCTCTTTGGTTTGCTTATAAGAGAGTATGACACTATTTGAAGAAAGTTTGAAGGTAATTACTAGCTGGTCGACAGATCACACAAGAAGCTCTATCACTGGCTTGTGTGTCATTGTTGTGAAACAACTCGGGGTGTGTAGTGGAGCTTTTGAAACTTAATATTGGCTTAACCTACATAGAGATAATCCTTTAAGGGACACTGACATAGTTTCTTGACTCCCATGTAGGTTCTGAAATAATACTTTGTGTATTAAACTTTTGCTTCTAGGAAATATGACCCACAGTAAAACAAAATGATTCGCATTGTCGAAGCAAATTTATATTGTTCAGTTTGTTCAAAAAGAAAAAAAAATCATTATTATAAGAATAGATTAAAATTACCTGAGCGAATTGGAGGAATGTCGTCATATTCAGAGTTATATAATTTCTTGCATAAACACAAGGTATTAAGACAGAGGAAGGGACACTTGATTAACCCTTAGACAGCGGGAAAGGGCTGCATCAATGTGTGCCAAGCAGGCAAAAAACAGAGAAAGAAACCCTTTTTCTTAAGGGCAATTTTTATATTTTCACTTTAAATAAGTACAAAACTATAATTATTAGTATCTCTCACAATAATATTTATGAAAAAGTACCGTAAAATATTACTTTTCTTTGCATCCGGCATAAGCATGAATTCATTTGAGATTTCCGCGTCGTTGCTTTCAAAGGAATGTATAAATGGAGAAAAAATCGGTGCACTTTTCCCATCCAGAGCTAGTTAAAGAATAATTTTCTTCTGTACTATCTGGAGTATAATCATCATTATCTACTTCATCTGATGATGAAGGAAAGTCAGAAAGAATTTCTTCATCGCTATATAAATCTTTCATTTACAACTTGGTTTCTCCCATCAATACGGCCTGCTTATGCTGAGGGGCATTAAACGAAGTAGCCTCTCGAGCATCAATTGATGAGTGCCGTATCCATTATAAAAATCTTTGGAGCATCAGTAGATGTTTGCCGTTTAAGTGTTAAATCGATTTCGGTACTTAACTGATGTTTTATTTTAACGATGCCGTGTTCTTCCGTGGTATTTGAACTCAAAACGTAAAAATCTGAAACACAAACTTTTCTCCGCCGCTCTACTAATCTCATAAATTCTCCACACTGACATTAAGTAATAACTCTAACTCTTTTACTTTTTTACTTGTTTCAGTCATTTGACTGTAGCCATGCTGGAGCACCGTCCTTAGTCGAGCAAATCGACCCCAGGACTTATTCTTTGTAAGCCTAGTACTTATTCTATCGGTCTCTTTTGCCGAACCGCAATGTTACGGGGACGTAAACACATCAGCATCGGTTGTCAAGCAATGTTGGGAGGACAAACACAGACACACAAACATATACACACATACATACATACATATATATATATATATATACATATATACGACGGGCTTCTTTCAGTTTCTGTCTACCAAATCCATTACCAGGCTTTGGTCGGCCCGAGGCTATAGTAGAAGACACTTGCCCAAGGTTCCACGCAGTGGGAGTGAACCCGGAACCATGTGGTTGGTTAGCAAGCTACTTACCACACAGCTACGGGAATTTCATGAACAAATCGAAGACAAAACCGAAATCCGAGACACAAGCTGCAAATATGACAAGATTAACTGATTCTAGCAAAAGGAAGCTTGCAATGACTAAGTAAATATGACAGCTTGAATGTTGCGGCGAAGGGCAGAAAATGGCATAACATATGTTCTACTTAGGCAAATATTGACAATTAGTTAACAGAAGATGAGGAAGAAGGAGATATAATTACTTTAAAAATAAACAACAACTATATTAAGTTAAAGTATTTTACAAATTAAAGCAGGAAGAAACATAAAAAAATATTAAGTCTTGTGAGCAATTAGTACAGCATTTGCGGCTTATAATGGTACCCTCTGTTAGATGCATTACACATTTGGTAATCTGTATGTCTCTCTCTTCAACAGTAGCGCAAGCTATCGTGCTGGCCACTTCAGTTAAGTTAGAAAATAATTTACTCCATAAACCAAGCCGACCATTGCGCCTGGTGCCTTGTGTAAATCTGAGGCTTTAATGAAAAAAATAAGAAAGTCCTATAAACTACATAATCATTCACTTCAGGAAACGCGCGCGCGCGCACTCACAGTTACATTCGCACATATTTCCTCTCTCTCTCCATTCTCTCCCCTCTCTTTCTCTCCCCCCTCTTTCTCTCTGCTGGTAATTAATGCATTGATTTTTGTAAGAATGAAGTGCAAAGCCAATACTAGTGATATTTCAACTCAGAAAATAGAACAGAACTAAATATTGAAATTGTGTTCGTAACCAAGTTGTAGAAATGTGATGAAATTTTTTAACTCTTCGCACTATTAAGAAATAAACTAAAATTGAATATAACAGCAACATTTTCTGTGCTCTTGAATAATAACTAAAATGGCTCTTCCACAATATAAATGCTCTGAAGTCGTACACATCGTATTCAACCATTTCTACAAGCAACAATGACTTTTAATAAGGATCATTAATTAAACAGGAAATTATTTGTCATGAACAACTGTGTGTATAATATCAATGAAACAAGGAAACATAAGCGTCAGAAGCCACGCTCATTGATTTACTACGCCAGTGAGCAAGCAAAGATAACTAACGCCAAAAAACAATGTAAACTGTTTTAAATTCTAAAATGGACAAAAACGAAGACATTGAATACAACAGGCAGTATTAAAACATGGATCATACTGTATATATATGAGATATTAATTCATCTTGGTTAGTCACCAGAAAACATTGATAAACAAAGCGGAAACGATGCTGCAAACGGTATTCATATATATTTTAAGATGATTGACACACTCGAGACTCAACTATTACAAACTTAACTTTTACTTTTATTCTGCTCGATGCAAACATATATGGTATATTTCACTATATGACTGTCACTGTCACAAGGCTCAACATTTTTGGGGAAGGCACCAGTCGATTAGATCGACCCCAGTACGCAACTAGTACTTAAATTATCGACACTAGAAGGATGAAAGGCAAAGTCGACCTCGGCGGAATATGACCGTCATTCTATTGGCTACTGGAAGTTGTTATATAGCGTTGGTCACGATGCGCTTTATTACATTGTTGTAGTTTTCGAATGTATATATGTATGCATGTGTAAGGATGTATATATATATATTATATATATATGTCTGCATGTACTCTTATGCATTGAACCCACAACTCGACTGCACTCGATGCATGTTGGAATACCTCGATTCTAACGGATCTTACAACTAAATGATACGCGTGGCTGTGTGGTAAGAAGCTGGCTTCCCAACCGCATGGTTCCGGGTGCAGTCCCACTGCATGTCACCATGGGCAAGTGTTTTCTACTATAGCCTCGGGCCAACCAAAACCTTGTGAGTGGATTTGGTAGACGGAAGCTAAAAGAAGCCATATACATATATATATATGTATATATATATATATATATATATATATATATATATATATATATATATATGTATATACTCTTTCTTTTACTTGTAGTCATTTGACTGCGGTCATGCTGGAGCACCGCCTTAAGGGATGTTAGTCGAAGAAATCAACCCTAGGACTTATTCTTTGTAAGCCTAGTATTTATCCTGTCGGTCTATTTTGCTGAACCGTTAAGTTACGGGGGAGATAAACAGACCAGCATAGGTTGTCAAGCGATGGTGAGGACACACATACACACATACGACGGGCTTCTTCCAGTTTCTCTCCATCAAATGCACTCACAAGGGTTTGGTTGGCTCGAAGCCATAGTAGAAGCAAACTCCTTACCATACATCCATGTCTGCGCCTATCTATCTATCTATCTATCTATCTATCTATCTATCTATCTATCTATCTATCTATCTATCTATCTATCTATCTATCTGTCTGTCTGTCTGTCTGTCTGTCTGTCTGTCTGTCTGTCTGTCTGTCTGTATGTTTGTCTTTCTATCTGTCTGTCTGTGTGCGTCTGGATTTGTCCCTCTCCACCGCTTGACAACTGGTGTTGGTATGTTTGCGTCCACATAATTTAGCGTTTCGAGAAATGAGACGGATAAACTAAGTACAAATCTTAAAAAAAGACTGCTGGGTCCGATTCATTCGACTAAAATTTGAAGGCGTTTTTTCCCAGCATGGCCGCAGTCTAATGCCTGAAACAAGTATATATGTATATATATATATATATATATATATATATATATATATATATATATATCACCGTGATCACCGTGACCGATCAGGTTATCAGATGTTGCTACATATCGCTGGTCACAATGCGCTGCGCATTGTTTTAGCCTTCAAATGACGCCACCCCGCTGGTGAGAGAAAGTTGTGGCGAAAGAGTACATCAGGAATCGCCACTACCCCCTGCAGGAGCCTCGTGAAGCTTTAGGTGTCTTCACTCAATAAACACTCACAACAAGGAATCGAAACCGCGATCCTACGATCGCGAGTCCGCTGCCCAAACCACTGGGCCATTGCGCTCCACACACACACACACACACACACACACACACATATAAACATACATACATACAAACATACATACATACAAACATACATACATATATATATATATATATATATATATATATATATATATATATATATATATATATACACTAGCATTATGACCCGTCGTTGCCGGGTTATAGTGCTACTGTATGTATATATGTGTATATATATGTGTACATATTACATGTACATCTATATATATACATCTACACATAAAATACAAGATACAAAGTTATATCTTGATATCGCTAGTGATAACAATAATCAAAATATACAACAGACTGGAATTGTAAGCCCGTCTCTTGCAATTTCGATCAATTGTATCTTGTCCTCCCTCTTGTATAGAAGTATGGCTACAATCCAGCCTACCTCTACTGCTGGGGGGGGGGGCATTTTAAATTTTTATCTGGGACGTACGACGTCCCGGTAAAAATAAAATATTTCCACTTTACAAGTTCGAGTCGAGTACTCCCTCGCACACTCCGTTGACTCGAACATTGCTTCTATTGTGGCAAATTTACCGCCTCTGGTTAGATATCTTTCATAGTCGCACCAAGACACTTTTCGATGGTGCTTTCCTCCAGGTTTTCAAGTCTTTTTTCTCTACATTGTATACTTTATAGACAATAGTCTTTTCTTTAATTTAATTTTTTATTATCCATCTGAACTATTCAATTTCTGCACGCTAATTTTATCTTTAGTTTATTCCCATTCATGTGAAACCACTTATTCAAGTTCAAGTCATTGATGCAATTTTGTACCAATTGCTATTTTTACTTTTGTTATGTTACGATTATATTATACTTTAGTTTGATTTTAATTATTACTTACATATAATTCAATTGTTATTATTATTTTTATTGTTAAAGTGAAAGCATCTGACATAAAATAGAGAAATGTTTTTGTTTTACTTTTAACACGTAATACTGAAATAGTGGAGAAGATATGATATTGCTATGGGCTCGCTCTAGGCAAGAAGTTGAACATTTTTTCCCCATGAAACTACATGGACCCTAAGTAAGGCATGTGTAAAATTTGAATGAAATTGGTTGTGTAGTTCTCAAGTTTTAGGGAAATACACAGACTGACAGACAGTCAGACACATTCTCAGTTTTATATATATATATATATATATATATATATATAATATATATATATATACATATATATATATGTAAAATATAAATAATATATAGATATATGTATATATACATAAGTATATGTACATACCTACATATATATGTACATGCATATATATGTATATGTACAGGACATAAAAATAAATAAAACGTTGAACACAATGAAAAACGAAAACAAAGACAAAAACATAGAAAAAAGCAAACAGAGATACGAGACATACAACATAAAGAATATTCCCCTTCTTCAGTTGTCCCTACTTCGCGTTTTCGAATGTAAGGACAAGACGCAACATAGTTGAAACAGTCCTTCCCGCAAAGCAAATTAAATAAAATTTGCGATTTTTTTGCGGAGGATCAAAGTGCTAACAAGAACAGGACAGTGAGAACAAATCAGTAAAAACAAACGTTGAGAGCTGTTGAGCCAAGACGATAGAAACATTCTTCTGAACGCTAGGAGGACGAGCTTATGAAGGAGACAGTATATATATATATATATATATATATATATATATATATATATATACATAATACATACATACATACATACATACATACATACATACATACATACATACATACATACATTCATACATATATACATACATACATGCATACATACATACATACATGCGCACATACATACATACATACATATATATATGTGTGTGTGTGTGTGTGTTGGTATATATATATATACATCATACATGTATGCGCGCATGTGTGTGTGTGGTCTAGTGCTATTGATTTTGCGCTCACGTCGCCAGATCCTGGGTTCAAATTCCGGACCGTGCAGCGCAGTGTGTTCGCGAGTAGAACACTTTATTTCACGTTCTTCCAATCCACTTATCCGCAAAGGGTAACCCTGCGGCGGACTAGCCTTCCTATCAGGATAAATGTTGGCCTGTTCGTCTAGCCTGTGGGGTAGCATCATTCGAAAGTTAAAACGATACAAAGTGCATTGTGTCTAGCGACGTATAACAACATCTGATAGTGTGGTTGATCATGTGTTCTCATGATATATATACATGTATATGTATCTTTTATTGTTTATCATTTACTTGATTTAATCATTAGACTGTAACCATGCTGGGTGACGTCCTTGAAAAAATTTTAATGGAATGAAACATCGCGATTACTTATTTTTAAAGCTTCGTATTTATTCTGTCGATCTTTTTTACGGAACCGCTAAGTTACGGAGTTATGAATACATCAACATCGGTTGTCTAGCAGTGGTTGGAGACAAACATATACACAAAGACACTCCCTCATTCTCTCTCTTTCTCACTCTCTCACACACACATGCACACGCGCACGTGCATGCATATTCGTATATACGTCAGGCTTCCCACTGTTTCCGTCTACCGAATCCACTCACAAGACTTTAGTTGGCCTGATGCTATAGTAGAAGGTACCACTCAGTGGGACTTAACGCTGAACCATGTGGTTGCGAAGCAAACTTCTATCCACAAGTACAGACATTCTTTTATTCTTTTCTATGCTTCAGCCCTGAGGCCGTGGCCATGCTGAGGCAGGCCGAAACAACTGTAAGATGTAATCTATACTTATAATTATATTTACTTATATTTATATTCTCTTTTATATATATTCTACTTATTATACATCATTACTCTTTTATGTACACTTTTTTATGTAACCCTACGGTCTCTTATGTGGTGGTTTAATAAAGTATGTGATTGAGTATTATCGTGTAATTGATATTTGATTTAGATGTATTTCTCCATTTTCTTATCTTGTATATATATATATAATATATATATATATATATATATATATATATATATATATATATACATACATACATACACACGTATATATACATATACATACATGCATACATACATACATACATACATACATACATACATACATACATACATACATACATACCTGTATATATGTTCTCTACTAGAAGTGTGAAATAATTCTTCACTTTGATGTCGAATTGCTTTTACATATAAACATAAAAAAACAAACATCCTCACTTGTGTGTATGTGGGTGGGTTTGTGTGTGTATTTGTGTGATATGTGAGTTTGTAATTGTGTGTAAAGAAGGAGAGTGGAGAATGAGTGATTATTGTTGCATAGGATAGATTATCGAACAACCAGCTGTTCATCTTCTGTCAACTATGCCGTTGAAACTGAAACCATACAGCCCCAGGAATATTGCCAAGAGGCTTTTTAGTTAGTAATGCCCAGTACATTACTTCCCGTGGGTTCTTGCTCGTAGAAAAGTAATCTGAGCATCAGCAAGCTTATTTGTAGCAAGCCACACAATCACTCATTTGCACAAGGGAGTCATCACAAGCATTTGCTTTTTGAATATCATGTAAATTGAAATAGGATATACAGAATATCATAACAAGTTAAACCTAAAAAAATCCCTATCATTTTGTAAAACAAATGCCTTATCTGTAAAAGACAGTATACTGATGTTTATAAATAGTGCAGAAAATAAGTGAGATAAAAATAGTTAGGTTTTTAGTTTGAATAGCACATCACTGCTATCTAGCTCCATTTATGAGTGTGCGCGTTTGTTGTATGTGAGTATCTGTATGAGTCGTATGCGTGTGAGTGTCTGTGTGTGTGAAGTTGTAAGAAACATCTGTTATGATGTTTTCATAAGTTTATATTTCTATGAATGATGCATGCATTAATATTTTTGATCGTAAAATGTTTCGTATGAGGAACACAATAATTACAGCAGTAAACTAATTAGCACTCATTGTTTCATTGGGGGAAAAATATCGTTATGTCCCAATTTATCACTAGAAAGTATCTCAGCTATATTGCCTTTTATATTTGTTCACTGTTAGATTGTTTCTGTTTATTTCTTTTGTTCTTTCCTTGAATAATTATTTGGTTATTTTTAACAATGGTCTGTTTTTCTTGACTTCATTTAGCTTCCCAAAACAAATAGATGAATAAATATAACATTTTAAAGTTTGTTTGGATCCTGAGTACAAGCGGTATAATATTAGAAATTTTGCATAGTTTTATTACATTCATCATATAAAAAAATCGATGGATCAATGAATGAACAATAGTAGAGAGGAAATAAAGACATTGCAGTAATTTGTTGTTAAAACTGTAACAGAATTAACCTTGTTAGGAAGATTTAAGACAGAACACAACTGTTTGTGGTTGCATATTGCTTTCCCTTCATATTTTACCTTCTCTTTATTTCAATAAAATATGAATGGGTGCAACATCGATTTTCCGGATAACTGATTTTTTTACGAACCAAAGGTGATCACCTCTAAATTAAATACAAAATTTACTTAAATAATTAAATGAAATACAGGTACATTAATACTTTAGTATAAATGATCCAAGTTTATTGATACTGTTCTGTACAAGAGACTATGAATCATGGTCGTTCAGTAACCTAGCTTAGAGGCCGCGGGAATTTGAGGTTCTTGCTCGTAAAATACTGTGGATTACAAGAGGCTCTGGTCCCGAAAGTCGGTGTTTTATCAGCATGAAGACTTAATCGACTATATTTTCATATTTTACGATATAAATTTGCCTAAAGAATTCAGCTATATCGATTCGTTAAAGTTCTCAGTCATAATGACACAAATCTATTAACAAAATCTGTGTTTCTTTTTCAGTTTTAACTTGAAATTGTTTTACATTAAGAAATGATATAAGTGTTATAATATTCTTATACAGTTGATGTTACAACGTTCCTCAAGTAAAACATGAAGGTTAATTTAGGACATTTCAGTTGAATCACTTTGACTGCAGTAGATAAGTGTTATTTTCTGACCGGCAGAGTGAGGACGTTGAAGGGGTTTCAATTCCGAACCGAGACCTATATTTCATTAAAAGAGTACTCATGTAAATACTATTATGACCTAACCCGCATTTGTTTATCTAACTTAGTAAAAGAATGTTTTGACAAAGCAGTTACATATTGGGCGTATTGTGACCAACGGTGGAAGTCAATATCCAATAGTCTCATCGATACAATTTCTTTTGCCGTTTTCGCTAGAGTTGAGAGGCATTCTAGTGATAAGCCGACTTCTTGCCCTGGCTTCTTCTTCTTCTTCTTCTTCTTCTTCTTCTTCTTCTTCTTCTTCTTCTTCTTCTTCTTCTTCTTCTTCTTCTTCTTCTTCTCTTCTTCTTCTTCTTCTTCTTCTTCTTCTTCTTCTTCTTCTTCTTCTTCTTCACTTGCTGACTTCGTCCTCTCTGTCAGATCATCATCCGTTAACGGATCTAAGTGGGTCTCAATCAAATTATTAACGTTCTCGGTAGTCACATCAGTGAAATTATATCCTCTTAACAATTTTGCCAGTTTCACTGTCTTATCTACTACAGAGTGATAGATTTCGTCAGGAGAAAATCCTTTATAGACGTGGACCGCTTCTGGCCACAATTTCTTCCAGCTGGCATTCAAAGTTTCGTTCTTCATTTCCTTTAAGGCCTTCTGAATATTTTAGAGACATGAGGAAATGGTGTACCCACACCAGTACTCCTTCAGCGAGGAGTAATCATCCGAGTTCATAGCTTCGACTAGGTGTTGCAGGGAGTTTCGCGTATAGAGCGCCCTAAAAGCACGAATAACGCCTTGATCCAAAGGCTGGATCAGTGACGTGGTGTTAGGCGGTAAGAATTCGATTTGTACACCCTCATAAAGAGATCGAGCGCGTGACTTCAAGCATTAGCCATTAGTTCTGTTTCAGAGAGATAAACCTTGACTTCGGAGATGAAGCACTGGTGAAATCAACCCGATATCAGTGGTTTCGTTATCCATGCCTTTTGATTGTGCATCCAATGCACTGGCAGCAGGTTCTTATTTTTGTTTTTGAGGGCCCTTGGGATTTTTAACTTAAATATAAGATCTGGCCTTATCATAAAGCACTCAGCATTTCCACACAGTATAATTGTGACGCGATCTTTGTACGCCTTAAATCTAGGTGCTCTGACTTCCTCCTTCATAATAAATGCCCACGACAGCATCCGTTTCCAAAAGAGGCCGGTCTCCTCCATATTGTAAACTTGTTCACGCGAATATCCCCCTGCCTCGACGATGGTCTTGAACGTCTCGTTCACGTATTCTTCAGCAGCGGTTTTTTTTCAGCAGAAGCAGCTTCTCCATGCAGGGACACATTCTCAAGGTTGAACTTCCTTTGAAATTTATCAAACCAGCCCTTGCTAGCATTAAATTCGGTTAATTTGGTGGGAGATGCCGTAGATGCTCCTAGTTCAGGGTCGTCTGGGTCGTCGTCACTGTCATCCGTAAATTTGCCGTATAGCTGCCTGACCTTTTCATGGATGTTGTTGGTATCTAGTGCAATGCTCTTCCTACAGTCACTGATCCAAAGGGCTAATGCAGACTCCATCCCTACGATGGCCTTATTGCAGGAAGTTACCACTCTTTTCGTTGTCTTGTTAAAAATCATTTTTGCCGTCGCCCTTATGATTTTCCCGTCCTTCTTGATGTAGCGAATGGTAGATTCATTGATGATGTAATGGCGGCCTATATCCGCATACCTTCTCCCTTACTTAAGCTTGTCGAAGAGTCTCACCTTCTCTGCTATAGTAAGCATATTCCTCTCCTTTGAGGCTTGGGTTCAATGCCAGAGGCCTTAGAAGGTGTAGAACGTTTGGGCGACATCGTAGGGGTTGAAATAATTTCACAATTTGACACACAAATGCAAAACAACACCACACACTCACCTCCCGAGTTTTGTTTTCCATACAAAATGTGCGATTCTTTGTTTACTCATCTATGGTACACTACGTATCTTCTTTTGATATATTTTAATTAATGTGTTGTACAGTGCAGTACTGTACTGTATTTTTATTGGTTAATTTATTATTTTTTATTGCTTCTTTTATCACAAAAATAATTAAAATCTAAAAAAAAATATATAGATAAATATCTGTTGAAGAAACCCGCGATATATTGAGGAGTCCACGATATAAGTTTACATATACTAGCCAGAAAACTCCGCAATGTACTGAGGGCGCAATAGGTGAACCGCGATATGGCGAGCGATTACTGTATATATGACAGGGTTCATTCAGTTTCCGTTTACCAAATCCACTCACAAGGCTATTGTAGAAGACACTTACTTGCCTAAGGTGCCACATCTGAGCACTGAACTCGGAATCATGTGGTTGGGAAGCAATAACGCTTCCAAAAGGACATAGCAAATTTCCCTCGATGCACAGTAAATATGCCTTAGTAAACATCCCAGTGGAAGGTTATCAAAAATATGCTATCATGGTGTTTGAGTCCCACGAGTTTCCAATGAAAAGTCTTTTCCTGAAATCTAATAATTTATCATATTCATCCCATTTATACGCAGAAATTGTCGATTGGTAATAACTTATTCAGTTTATATATCAGAATTTTGATGCATTATTTATGAGCTGGTGATTTTAACTGATAAGACGATTGCTTTTCTAAGTCGAACTCTAGCTTAACGATCAAAATATGTAAAAAATAATAGTGAAAGATAGTGCTTCATACATTGATGTGACATAGCAGAATCGCTTACCTTAAAGCATGTCGTACCCAATACTCGTTCATTGCCTCTTCCCGTCCTCTTCCTCTCCCCTCCTCCTCCTCCATCTCCATCGTCGTCGTCGTCGTCATCATCATAATCATCATCATTATCATCATCATCATCAATAGCTGCAGAAGCAGCAGTGGTAGCAGCATTTTCCCCTCTCTGTTTTTTCTCGCTTACTGTATATATGACAGGGTTTATTGAAAATCTTCAATGAAGGAAAGGGTCACATTGAATATTTTCATATTCTTTCTGAAATATCATTCAGAGAGGATGAAGAACCTCCCCCGCGTCCAAATGTAAGTTAATGGTTTTCCTTCTATGTAGCTAATGCCAAGAAAGAAGTGGTATATATATATATATATATATATATATATATATATATATATGGACAACAATTATGAGACGCCATAAATATTATTGAGAAACGGTACGTTGTGATGCTTCATGTATGATTCACAGTACACTTAGCATTTCTATTTGGTAGTAATTTCGTTTTACTAAGGTATTACATTCCAGATTTATTAGGTAAGCTAAATGGAATACAGTTATATTAATACCTTTCCAGAAAATATTAACTATACTAGCTTAAAGTGACCCGCTCTACGCGCGAGTAAGAGTGTGGTTGTTACTTTCTGTTGCTTCCTTTCTGTTTTTTATCACCACATTCTCCCTCTTTGTTTCTCTCTCCTTTCTCCTTTCTCTTACTTTCTCTACCTATCTCTCTTCCATTTATAAACAAGAAAAGATCTTGAGTAAGTTGAGGAAAAAATATTTTGAAAGATCAATCATAAATATCAGGCAGTGACAACGGAAAGGTCTGCTTCAAGGCAGACAGCAAAACACTAACATTTAAAAGGGACAGACGAACTTGCGAGCTGAATAAAAATAAAAAAAAAATATTGGAAACCAAAGTTTGAAGTGATAGAATCTGAGGATAGTAGAGTCACCATGGCTGGCATTTCTTAACGACGGACAGCAACGTAGTGGCAGTTTAACGTCTTGTGTAAAATTTTGATCTTGATGTAAAAGAAAATTCCTAAACACCAAGTTTTGAAGATATTCTTTCTCACGGCAGTAAACTCACCATGGCAAGCATTCAAAACTTCTTCATCATGGACGGCAACACATTGACGATTTAAAGGCTGGAGCAAATTTTTTTGTTTGATGTAACAGAAAATTCCTAAACACCCGCTCCTATAAATTTTAATCCCCTTCCAGCCCCATTTAGATCCCTTTTCACATTTTGGTTAATATAACCCGATTTCATTCGGGTTACTCGGGACACATTTTATGAGATGAGGAAATTTTTTCCTAGAGGTCACGCCTCTCATTTGAGGAAAGAAATAGTTGCCATGCAAACTCGCTAGCACTTTTAACATAGGTGTGCATATTTTCAGCTCAACCGACCAAATAATGCACACATATATATATATATATATATATATATATATATATATATATATATATATATATATATATATATATATATTTATATACGCATTAAATATACATATGTACATATATACGTATTATATATATATATATTATATATGTGTGTGTGTACGTATTATATATATATATACAGATTGTATATATATATATATATCAATTAACCCACTAAATATCTGATTCATAATATCTGTTCTCGTGATTGTGTGGTGGTGGTGGCGATGATAATTCTCTCTATGAATGCAGACAGACGTAGAGAGAGAGAGAGAGAGAGAGAGAGAGAGAGAGAGGATATAGGTGAAAGAGTGAGAGCGCTGGCGAAGGGGGTGGGAGAAAGATAGTAGACGCTGTCAAACGTCGTTATAGAGAGAAAGTGAAAGGAGGGAGGAAAGAGAGAGAGAGAGAGAGAGAGAGAGGATATAGGTGAAAGAGTGAGAGCGCTGGCGAAGGGGGTGGGAGAAAGATAGTAGACGCTGTCAAACGTCGTTATAGAGAGAAAGTGAAAGGAGGGAGGAAAGAGAGAGAGAGAGAGAGAGAGACGGAGGAAGACCGGCAGATAAGAGAATGAGAGAAGCGAGAAAGACTTGTCAAAGTGTGGAGTTTTTTGCACTAGTAACCACAGCTTTTGAGATAGGGATTTCTAACCTAGCCCACTCACAACCACACCTCATTTTACATGTCCCTGTCAATTTTGGAGTGAATCCGACGGCATCTAGTGCCCTTTAACCCGTTACAATGCCAAAACCAGACAAACAAACAAACTTTCTCATTTTAGATTTATCGATATTGATATTTGAAGTGCTTTACAGTGTTTATATTAATTTTGTTTCGATGTTTCTTTGATTTACTAGTCGGAGAGAAAGTGTCATGGGTAATACATATCAAGGCATTTATGGATAGTTTCATATGATTAAGTGGCGTTCCATTTAAGATTCAAAATTTGAGGTCTTTGTAAAACAGACTGGATTTTGATTCATGAATGAATCAACATAACAAACAAACCCCTGTTGATATATGCATAATACCAGTTTATAATCAATCTTTGTTGAATGCTAGCTTTAAAATTAAGTGTTTAGTTTGGGTCGCCACGTAGATACATCTAAAGTTACATTGCAGTTAGTTTCCATAAAGACTCTCATTTGTCAACTACTGTCATGTACCATTTCAAATTGTTCGGATTTGCATAAAGGGATACTTACTATCTACTGAATCACAGTATATATCTATATGCAGTTGTTTTGTTTTGGCTCTGAAGAAGATAGCTTTGAGGTAGTAGTTCCGCATAGTTTCAGTTGATCAATCGATCGATCGAGGAGATTGAACCAGGAACGCACTCAAACGAATATCTGAAACAACTGTAAGTCTATAATAAATAAATGTATACAACTCATTAGTTTTTGTCTATTCTGTGTTTCACTCTATAAAAGTATACCATTTTAACTGGGTTATAGAACCAACTATGGATTTACGATTTTTACTGGTGATGGACTTTGATTTGGATTACCTGGAGTACAATGCCGATCACAAGACTTTTGGTTAGCCTGGTTTATTTTATCTGCAGAGAGTTTAAGAAGTATTTCGCCCGGATTACAAATATCTTTGTGTTTTGTATGTATGTATATATATATATATATAACCTTATAACCTTTACTCTTGTTATAAACCTTTACCACATGCTAATCAGTTTCTTTAAGATCATGAGTTCAAGTTTAATTTTTACCAAATGAATTCATACAAAACTGAAAACGTTGATATTTAAATATAATCACCTTTAAAAAGGACCATCCATGGAAAGTATTTTGCAAAGTGCTCTGCTGCAGTATCATTTCCAAGTATACATTAATGTTCGATTCGAGAGAGAACGGATTTAGGCATCCAAGTATTCTCGTGAAAACAATTTTCCTAAATAGCTAGCGAGATGCCGAAAATAGAAGTTTCATAGCAAAGAACGAAGAAAATAATTTTTAAAAACAGTTTCATTCCACATTGCTTGCAGTGTATGTAACTTTTGAAAGATATCTTTGAACATGAAGGCACGAAATGAAATTTTTGTGGATGTGGCGGCTGGCCTCCAACTAGAGAAAGATAAAAGAAACCGTGGGAGAAAACGATAAATATTGAGAAAGAAAAAAATAATTTAGATACACTTTAGAGATAAAATACATTCAAAGTTTAAAATTGCTGAAGCAATTTGGTTAGAAAAAAAGAGTTTTGGCAATCCAGTGATTCAAGGGGGAGGTGGGGAATCACATTTTTTCTTGTCCAAAAGTGTCATGGATATGTATGGAAAACATATTTTAAAATAAAAACATCGAAATGCTTTACGTCTGATAAAATACGAAGACCATTGTCAACGGATTGCAAATAATTTCGATCTAGTTATATTTTTCTACAATAATTTTCAATTCCATTTCGATTTTGTTGGGTAGCCATCAGGGTAAAACATTTGCTGCTGTGTTTTGTTCTGTTTGCAAGGCTTTCATATGGTAACCTTACATATTTTCGGAAAACTATAGTTTCATCCCTCTTATTAATTTTTATGTTATATTCAGTTAGCAAACATTTCAAATATACTTAAGTTTTTTATTAGATGCTTCAGATTTTTGAATCACTTCTCTGAGGTTCACGTTATCGATTATTCGTGTGATTGAAGCAGGAAAACAGTTTCTATCTATCTACCTACTACCTACCTACCTACCTACCTACCTACCTACCTACCTACCTACCTACCTATCTATCTATCTATCTATCTATCTATCTATCTATCTATCTATCTATCTATCTATCTATCTATCTATCTATCTATCTATCTAGCTATCAATCTTAAGGTGAAGGTGTATCGTAGTAGTTAGGATATTCGGCTCCTGATTCTAAGGTCGTGAGCTCAATTCCAATTGGCGCGTTGTATCCTTGAGCAAGGTACTTTATTTCGCCATTACCCCAGTCTACTCAGCTGGCAAAAATGAGTAGCATCTGTATTTAAAAGATCCAGCCTAGTCACACTCTGTGTCACGCCGAATCTCCTTCAAAACTATGTTAAAGGAGCGCGTGTCTGTGGGGTGTCCACTTGAATGTTAATTTCATAAGCAAGCTGTTCCGTTGATCGGATCGACTGGAACACTCGTCATCGAGACTGTCGAAGTGCCTATCTATCTATCTATCTATCTATCTATCTATCTATCTATCTATCTATCTATCTATCTATCTATCTATCTATCTATCTATCTATCAACCTGTCTGTCTGTCTGTCTGTCTGTCTGTCTGTCTGTCTGTCAGCCAGCCTGCCTGCCTGCCTGCCTGTCTGTCTGTCTGTCTACCTTGCAACCAAAAACGAGAAAAAAGTAGAAAAATGCCGAAATACCAGATGTTAACTATGATCAATAAAAGTAAATAAAAATCACAATTAAGATTGATATGAAGTGTCGCGAGGCTTGAAAATAGTCCCCCAGCATAGCTATTGTCCAATAAATGAGGTAAAAAAAATAAAGAATGCAAATATGTACTGGTGAATTTAATGAAGCGTGATAAATAAGTACTTAGCGCATCGATCCAGGTGGAATAAAAAGACAATGTAAACTTCTACGAAATTCGAACATAAAGCCTAGTAACAAATGTAGGAAAATGGTTTTTCCGACGCTCTACTGGTTCTATGAAATAACTTGATGGCGGTAATTGGATTAATTAGCAAGAAAATAACATTTCTAGTAGTCGTAGTCGTAGTAATAGCAGCCACCGCAGCATCAGCGGCATCAGCGGCAGCTGTAGCAGCGGCAGCAGCAGCAGCAGCAGCAGCGACAGCAATAGCAGCGTAAGCAGTAGCAGTGAACCGGAGGAAAGAGCAGGGTGTCGGGAAAAATGACTTATAGTAAATGCTTCATCAGATTTGAAATATGACTCAGATCAATTTTCGCCCTTATGTGTGTGTGTGTGTACACACACACACACGCACACACACACACACACATACATACATACATACATACATACATACATACAAACACACATACATACATACATACATACATACATACATACATACACACATACATACATACATACATACAAACACACATACATACATACATACATACATACATACATACAAACACACATACATACATACAAACACACATACATACATACATACATACATACATACATACATACAAACACACATACACATATACATACATACATACATACATACAAAAATACCCTCTTGTTGATGTTGGAATTCCAATGGAGGATCGTAGGATCTAGGTTAGAAACCGACCCTTTCTCTATTGGCAAGAAATCTTGAAAGAAAACGGAATAGTGACATACATACATACATTCATACATACATATTTTTTTATTAAAACGTTTCGGCCCTTGAGTTAATCACGTTTTGAGATCTAACTTTCCTGTTTCCATCACCAAACCTGTACAAAAATGCGCGCGCGACTGATTATTTCAGTCAGTGAATGAGTGAGTGTGTGTGTGTGTGTGTGTGTGTGTGTGTGTGTGTGTGTGTGGTGTGTGTGTGTGCGGGCGCTCAGCACATCGGAAATCAGAATTGAATGTAAATTTAAACTTCATAAAGCTTCACTGTAAGCTTCACTTTATAAAGCTTCAGTGAATCAAAAGAGCTGAAATAAACACAAACGTGATAAAGACCGAGTGTATGTCGTATAATAACGTAAGCACTTTCGTTCTGTACTATCGATATGCGGAAGGAAAAAGGTCGAGTATTTTGACACACTATTTCACAGTATTTTTATCGCTCCTCAGAGAAGACTTCAAGGTTCTTTTCAAATCAATAGCTCGATCAGTTGCATATGAAATACTCAAAAATACGTTCATGGATACACAGCCATTGCACTCTGTCTGTTATGACAACGAGAGTTCCGGTTGACCCAATCAACGGAACAGCCTGCTCATGAAATTAACATGCAAGTGGCTGAACACTCCACATATACGTGTATTCGCGACGTAGTTCTCAGGAAGATTTAACATGACACAGAATATAACAAGGTTGGCCCTTTGAAATTCAGGTACAACTAAGTTTTGCCAGCTGAGTGGACTGGAGTAATGAGAAATATTTTCTTGCTCAAGAACACAACGCGCCGCCGGGAATCGAACTCCAATCTTTAGAATCCCCGTGAGTCGAATACTCTAACCTTTATGTCATGCACCACTGCACACACACGCATGCTCACACGCACACAGAAACAAACATATATACACGAACACGTCTACACACATAAAAAACACATACACACGTTTATATATGTAACTTAAATTCTTCTGACCACCAAAAGTATATGGGAAGCTGTCAGCATTGGGCAAAATGCTTAGCAGTATTTCTTCCGGCTCTTTACGTTCTAAACTCAAAGACTGTCAGGATCGACCTTGTCTTCCATTTTCTTCGGATCGATAAAATAAAGTAAAAGTCAAGAACTGGTAGGTGGGGAGGATGTAATCGACATTCCCCTCCCCTCAAAACTAGTGACCTTTTGCCAACATTAGAAGAATTATATTATTGGTATTGTTATTTTTTGTGACTTAGATGTATGTCGTTAGTGCTTTAATTCAGCGCAGTCACTTTCTTCATTCTCAGTTTATCTAGCATTAGAAATAAGATTTTCTGGCGAGTAAATAGAGAAAGGTCGACATGACTTATCTCACGTTGATGGCTACTGCCGATAACGGAGGTCAAGCATCTAACATTCCTTATCGTCTCTATATTTATCCTGTTGCTATATATATTTACAGAAAAGTCTACGATAACATCCTCCTAGTCGATGAATTCATAGATGTGCTATTAAGAAGTATATTTGGCACCTATATGTTTTTCAATATACTTTACCCCCACTGCGCGCAGTCTGAGACTGTAGAGCATGTCCTTGTTTTGCTCACTACGTGCATCCTGAAGAATTGAATCTAACCGACAGACTGCCTTGTTTGTGAAATTTGGTAGCCAGAGTAACTGTTTCTCTTCTTGGGTGCTAGACTTAATCCGTTAACCGGTTTACGTCTAGTAACTGGCATTTAGCTACCTTCAGCGGAACCTGCATTTTTGCAAGGTCAGATCCTCGGACTGTAGACTGTGTCCCTGGTTTTGTCACCAGTCTCAGAGATCTTGAAAAGGGTCATTTGCCTTGTCCTTGCTACTTTCGCTAAGTTGTTGGTAACGACTGTAAGAACCTGATTTAAATATTGTAAAATTGTAAGGAGAAATGACCATGATTTAAACTTTATGTACCTTGGTTCTCTTCAGAGTAATACAACCTAAATTTTAATTGTAGTGAAATACGGTGTATTATAAAAGAAATAAAAGTGACGTAATACGGAAACGAAAAGACATTGGCCCGAATATTTATTCCTTGCTAATTAATTAAGTTGAGTTATATTGGTTTATATTGATTATACATAATGTCCAGTTGCTTTTCTGGTATTTGTTGTTGATGTTGTTTTGTTTAACCCCAGACTAACCCTCAGTGTCAATAGTTTTACAGCTATCATCAACTCGTTTTTGTTTTCAGGCATCACATATTTAATATCGTTGTTTTAGGTTTCATCTTTTTTAGAACGGTGAAGAGACAGGAAGCCTCAGTAGTTGATTTACGCTAAATATATTCCAGCTTTGCTGTTGCTATATATCTCCGGTCTGGTTAACGAAGATCGAGCAAATCTGGGATGAACGATATATGATCAAATGCGTTCCAATAGTGCCTGTATATCAGAAACAACATTGCCAAAACGTTCGTTCTTTCTAAGGTGCCTGAGAAAAGATTGGCTGCTGTATCTAGGAGGTCGACGCACACCTCTTCTGCTTCCATATACCGGGATTTGTTCAAGAAACTGACCTTATATATCGGGACGTGTTCAAGATACTCCAAACGAAATGAAGTTTTCAGATTTTCTTTAATGATCAACTGAGTTACAGGATGTTTGAATATGCTACGAGAATTGTCTTTGTTATACCCTTCATTTGATCATAGATCATAGATCTACTTGTTTAAATGTTTAACTTCATCGTTTCACAGTGTGAAGTGTCATATTCTCTGCTGTTTAGTTTTCGCTAACTTCCAGTGTACAAATTAAATCCTAAAATTATAGTTGAATAAATTCTTGTCACCTACTGCTCAAATTGTATTGATCTTAATGAATCTCTCTCTTCCTCTCTTCCCCACTCTTTCTTTCTTTCTTTCTTTCTTTCTTTCTTTCTCTCTCTCTCTCTCTCGCTCTTTTTTACCCTTTCTCTCAATTAATTTGCCTTTTTACTGTATTTAAATTAATTGTGCTTCTTTTTTCAATTTTGCAGGTAAGCATACTTTAAGCACCAATCACGGACAATTTCATTTTCGTCGTTGCTGATTTGATGCTGGATATAGGTATGGCAGTTTCATATTTAAGGTTTTTATCATGTTGAAAAGTTTAATACGTAGTAATGAGTCTCTGAGAGCGAGCGTGAGAGTGAATGAGTAAGTGAGAGAGAAAAGATTTGGAAGATGTATATAATTAAGAGACAAAATCTCTATTAAGTAATTCAATTAATAGTGAAAGATATTATCTATAATAAATCATATAGAAAGAATTTGAATTTATTATAATAAATATTATTCTAAAAAATCACTAAATTAAATAAACATTAAATTGACTACGCACGTTTCGTGACTATATATTTAAATCGATAATATTAAAAGTTAATATTAATTCGATTATATATATATATATACTAATAAAAAGGGCTCAGCAAAGAATTGCCTCACCACACACCGAAGTTCAGAAATAGCAGCCAAAAATCTTAGCCATTTCTTCTACTTTAAAAAGGGTCTTCCAGAGAAACCAAAATACTTTAAAAAGACCCTTTTTAAAGTAGAAGAAATGGCTAAGATTTTTGGCTGCTATTTCTGAACTTCGGTGTGTGGTGAGGCAATTCTTTGCTGAACCCTTTTTATTAGTATTACTAAAAATTTACCGTGTAACGGTCCTGTTTTCATACCGAATTCTACTTGGAGAAATTTATTGATTACTTTTTAATTAATTAATTTTACCCTTTGTTATATATATATGGATATACTGTATGTGTGAAGGATATCTTGAAGGATGTATTGAAATGTAAGTTAAGATACGTAAATCATATATTTTGTTATTAAGTATACAGTTTAGCACGGTTGTGAGTACTAAACAAAAATATTATGCCACAGATTTTCTATCGTTCCTGGGGCAGAAAAGAGGAAACAGTTTGATAAATTAGTATCTTTTTTCATCTTCCCTAAGGACAGGATACTCCACAAGAGATTATTAGCTTATATCTATATACAATTCATACAAATTCGGGCAGAGCTAAACTGGTTTATCTGAATTGCATACAATGCTTGCGGTGACAAGTTAATAGTCTTTCTGCTATGCAAAGTAGACAGACTGGTTAGATCTGTCTGAGTTTGCATACACTATAAATATATTGTAAATTAACATTTTCGTGAACAGAAGAGAGAAATCATTCCACTGATCAAAATCTAACATGACGCTAAAATCTGTGGTGACTTTACGTGGCTGTGTGGTAAGAAGCTTGCTTCTCAACCACATGATTCCGGGTTCTGTCCCGGTGTCTTGGGCAAGTGTCTTCTACTATAGCCTCGGGCCGACCAAATCCTTGTGAATAGATTTCGTAGACAGAAACTGAAAGAAGCCCGTCGTATATATATATATATATATATATATATATATATATATATATATATATATATATAATTACAGGTATAAGCCTGAGCTTGTAATCTGGATAGGGTAACTGCAGATTTTTCAGTAGTTCAGCATAGGTATTCTCTTTTTCATTGAACAACCGCCGGGCAGCTTATTTCCACAACTGCGCACAGTTTCTCTTCTCTATCCCAAATCATTATATAAGGTCTGTTGTACTTAGATTTTATTGAGGTCTTCACTGGGACATTCCACCAGAACTCCTTTTTATTATGAGTGGCTATGGCTTCTACCATACTGTGGGTTCTTATTTCTTTGTCCTTGGGGTTATCCTTCCAACAGATTTCATTATAGAGTGTCCCAGCCACATTATCATCTCCCATCGGTAGATTTTACCGTGATGACATTTTCGGACAATTGCTTATGATGTGGGTGATATTTTCATTGTTAACTCCACAAAGTCTGCATTGATTGTCACATTTTACTGTGTTTCTTTTCTGCATATCTATCCCATTTGTGCATCAGATATTTGGTTGATATTTTCTGTTCAATAATATACCCATGCATAATATTTTGCTCATATAGGTTCACTCTTTCATCTGATAACACGTTGCAGTAGAGTCGTGCGACTCCTTTGGACATGTATTCTAGGTTATCAGACAAGGAATGTTGCTCATATGTATGTATGTATGTATGTATGTATGTATGTATGTATGTATAAAACTCAAGTAAACAACATGCAGAAAGATATACGCATCCATAAACAGGATGTGTATAGTAAGAAAAATTTTTACCGTTATAAATAGACACATCCGCGATCCCAAATTGCAACACTCAAGCTCTACACTATACACAAATCAGAAAATACATGATGGGGTCAACAACAAACAATCTGACCTTTCATACATATAGTACTCCGTTCACTTGTTGATTGAAAAAGGTTTCAAAGGGTTGTTAACTTTCAAGTTGATGTTTATTTTTACTGCATTGAATGCATTTATTATTTACATGGATACAGTGTCATAAAATAAACGATTACGTGTTCAAAAAAGAAATGTACGATTGTTGTATAGATTACTATAACCTACACTTTGTGAAAATAAAATGTTTTCATCAATACAGCAACATATTATATCAGTAATATAGCATAATGGTAGAACCTGATAATATAGAAAATAATTGGATTTTTTTTCATGATCTTGAAAGAAAATTATTTAAAAAAATAAGCTATAAAAATATCTCAAAGCTTTTCATGATTAAATAGCTTCATTAACATAAAGAAAGATTTTCAAAAAAATAGCTAAAAAATTTTAATTTAAGTGTATTTAGGAAAAATAAAACTAAAATAATTACCTAACAAAACAACAAAAATAATTTTTAATAAAAATGTATCAATAAAAATTTAAGCATGCAGCAGGGCCAGTTATCCAACGTAGTTTTTGAAACGTAAAAGTGAAGGCTACGAAAGTACATTATTTGTCAGTTAGTTTTAAAGGTTAATGAAAATATATATGTTAAAAAATTACCACTTGAGCGTTGATAAAAACCTCAATGTAAAAAAGAAAATTCTAAAGAAATAACTGTCTATTAATTATTCTATATACCATGGTTAAATATGTTATTTCTCCATTCGCCTGATGCTTCAAATAACACTTAACACTTCGCTTGTCCTGTGTATCCTGTATTATACACAAAATATATTTCCTGGTGCCCATGCATCATATATAATTCGCATTCCTAATTTTTTCAACCACGAGAATATCTTGGCACTTATGAAAGGAACGTTTTATATTACTGAGCACGTTTGAAACAAGCTCTAAGAGTCTGAATACAAGCATAGACGCGTGAGGCAAACTTATGAAAATGCTTTTGACATTTAAAGGGTTAAACGAGGAAAATAATTAATTTTTTTTATCCAGATAAAGTCTTTAGAAATATTTCTAAATGTTAAATTTATTATTTGATAATCGAAGGGTCATTGCCTAGTGGTATGGTAACAGTGCATATAACATTTTATTAGAATTTGAAGTACAGATTTTAGGTCATATGGGATAAAAATAAGATTTGACATAATAAACTATCTTACAGCACTCCGGAAGCAATTAAACATTTATGCGAAAATAGATAAATTGAGATCTATTCAACTAATATTGCCGTAAATTCACAAATTTACGTATCACACTATAGTAATTATTTGTTTTTGAAATCTGTTACAAACATAAAACATTACAAAATCTGCTAATTTATTATTAATTTGTGTTAGTCACTTAAACGCATCAAAAATAAACTAGCTTTTCGCTAAGAATACAAACTTTCAATTGAATATAATGTTATTTGTGTCTAGAAATATGCTAATATGGATTCGATAAATTTAGTTGGCCTACCGAGTAAATTAATTAATAGGTCGACAGACTGCGACCCTTTTTGTGTAAATGGTTTTCGAAATTTTCCAGCTCAATGGGAATTGTTTCTATTTGAACACATTTTGACTGTAGTTAGGGAGCTTTACCTTAAAAATTTTTAAAGGAAAAACTGTGAGATACCATCCAGATCTGACAATGCTTCAATTTGTAAAGGTAGTCAAAACTGAGTTGGATGCAAAATTTATATAAATTGTTTTATTACTAACAGAATTGCTATTAAACTCTTTTACATCATCTAAAATGAAAACAGATTAAAGAAATTAAAAACCTTTATCAAAATCTTCAAGCATTAAGTGATTATCATGAAATACTTGCATAGCAATATTTTTACAACTTAACCTAGATTTAATATATTTAGAGTATTTCGGAATTTAGAATATGTATTTCATGATTAAAATTATCACGACGTTTCAATTTTCAAAATACCAAAATAACCGTTGTCGAAACTTTGCAGTACGAAATTTTCTTACGAATTTTGTGCAAATTTTCTGTCCTTTTATGGAATTTTCATGCGGCGAGTGACCAAAATTGCGATACATAGAACAAAACTATTATAAGGGACCCGATTCTGTCATACAATCATTTATTTGCTCCACTCTTTTAACTACTACTAAGACTAGCAAAACCTTCGGCTCTGTTGTCTTACTATGCTGACACTGCGTCGGTTGATCCGATCCGTGGAACAACCTGCTCGTGAAATTAGCGTGCAAGTGGCTGAACACTCTACAGACACACGTACTCTTAACATAGTTTTCAGGGAGATTTAGCTTAGTACAGAGTGTGACAAGGCTGACCTTTTGAAAAACAGGTACTACTCATTTTTACCATCGGAGTGGGCCGTCGACTATACACTCATACAAAATATTCAGCACCACCTTAAGAAGCCGCGTAAACTGCTTGACAAGCTTATCATTTGGTGTGCAAAGATAACACATCCAAGGCATGCAGTATCACAAGACTCAGCAAACTCACCTAGGTTTTTTCACCAGTCCTTTTCACCCCGCGCACAAATAAGGCGTTCCCACACCATTACACAAAATATGTACAGTATCCAATGCAAAAGACATCACGTCCCAATTCTTACACTATTCTTCACTCTCTGTTGAATAAGCACTGTAACACTACTTAAATTACATTAAAACCTGGTTCCAGAGCAACATGCTTAAAGTAGCACCTAGTAAGTGTACTGCTTTTTTTTATATAGGAACTCATATACAACTATCACACTCAACAGCAAAAACATTCCCCTCAGATCGAAATAAAATATTGGCAAATACACACAAACTCACCAAAATATTCACATCATGCACTGAAGATTTAATAAAGAAATACTTGGAGAAAGCAGAAAGAATTTAACAATGATGTACAAACAAATAAACCATATTAAACTTAACTGGGCACTCAATCACGTCACAATAAACTACGAACACAGAGCATTGCAAGACGCTGGTTGTACACAGCCAACAGCCGCAGACCAGCATCTAGACGAAATAAAAATACTCAAGCTGCAAGACCAACAAAACTTGTAAAATACCGAATTCATTGCAACAGAGATACACAGGCAACAATGACAACACTTATCCCAAACAAAAATAAATACAGAAACACACACATATTTCCAATATCATTTGCCTCGCTCGACCCCAAATACTTTGCAGGGATACATCCTATCAAAAATACTTATGGATAAGCAGCAACTGTCATGCTCCGACGGAATTCCCTTTATTTGTGTCTACTGTTATATCGCCAGTATTTACAGACATAGATATAGATTGTATATTAGAGAGAGTGCAATATGTCCAAATAATCACACTGCATTCCATTAGATTCATCATTGCATATTGTAATGTGCAGCAAGTTCATTCAAGCAGACGGAGATTTTGTATAACGGGGAAATTGGATATATGGGTCATTTGGCTGATTGTGTTATAGGACTTCTCGATCGGCGCTGATCTGGGGCTGCACTTCAACAACCATAATAATATAACTGCTATGCTATAAGCACCAGCACAAACGGCAGCTCAAACATCAACATCAGCACCTGCGCTACCAGTATCAGCAGCATCACCACCACTACCACTTGTCTGTTCAATCATTGTATGTCCACTCATCTATTCATTCGCTGTCATTCGTTGCCTGTTCATACGTTGTCTTCTTACTGGTCTGTTTGTTTACTCGTGTACCAGTTCGCACGTCTGCTTAGTCTTGTATGTTCATTCGTTTAGCTAGTTGCCTGTTCATTTGTTGCTTGCTCATATATTAAATCCTCATTGTCTGTTTACTCGTTCCTCGTTTCATTATTGCCTTTGCTTTCCTTAAATGTTCACCCATTGCCTATACATTTGTATGTCGATCGCTCGTCTCTTGTTTGTCAACTCGCTGTCAGTATGCTTGTCATATAAAACTTTCGACAAATTTAAAAGAATATTATTTAATTTTCTGATATTTTGTTTCGTATTTGCTAAACAACAACAGCGCTGTTTGTAAGATGTTTAGTTAACAAGTAATTCAAATTTTATTTGCATTACATTTTTGATTTGTAAAGGTACATGCGACAGGAAACCAAAGATTAATGCAAATAAAATCTGCATTACTTTCTGACTCTTCCTCGGAGAGTTCCAGCAATCCAATTACTGGCTCACTGCATTTCTGGTAGTGATAGCAACAATGGTGGGTTTGAATGACTATAGTTGGATGTAGACAGGTTATCACAAAAATTACACCCAGAAATCATCAGTTAGCGGGTTTCTCGTTAAGATTTACAACTTTGTCCGTCATATGCCAGCAAAGAATGCACGCCATTATATATACAAGGGTTAGACAAGATGATGGAAACACATTAAAATTTCAAACACATTTATTTTAATATGGGGTAGGACCGCCTTTGGCAGTTATTACAGCTTGAATTCTATGGGGTATGGAATCGTATAAAGCTTGAATTGTTTCCAAAGGAAGTTTCATCCATTCTTCAGCTAAAACAGTCTCCAGTTCTTGTAGTGATGGCGGTGGAGGATATCGACTCCTTACTTGTTTTTCGAAAATGCATCATAAATATTCAATAATATTGAGATCTGGGGCCTGTGATAACCAGATACGATCTTCAACTTCACTAGAATGTTCCTCATGCCATTCAGTAACAACTTTAGCTGTGTGAATTGGTGAATTATCATCCTGAAAGATTGCGTTTCCCTCCGGAAACATTTCTGCAACCATAGGATGAATTTCGTTAGATAAAGTGCTTAAATAGTCTTGACTATTAATTCTGCTATGAAGGGAAACCATTGGGCAGGCGGATTTCCAAGATACAGACCCCCGGATCATCACATATCCTCCTCCATGTTTAACAGTTGGGTCAAATGCTTCTTATGGCTGTCTCCAGACATATACTCGGCCGGTGGTCGGAAATTAGGTAAAGATAACTCGCCCGAGAGTCATTCTTCCACTGCTCTAGAGACCAATTCTGTAGGTTTTTACTCCACTCTAAACGCTTTGCAACGTTTCTTTTTGAACTTAGTGGTTTTCTGATTGCTGCCCTCCCGTGAAATCCGGCTTTGTGCAGCTCCCGGCGAACAGTTTTTGTGGAAACTGGGTTTTCGAGGTGGTCATTAAGCTCTGCCGTAATTTTGGGAGCTGTATTTTTGTGATCCTTTCTAACAATTCACGTAAGAGTCCGACGGTCCCTATCTGAAAGTTTTGGTTTTCTTCAGGAGTTTTGTTTCGACAAGGAATTTTTTTCCCTGTTTCTCAAAGGCTGTCATTATTTTCCAGACAGTACGTCTTGATACAGCAAACGTTTCGGCTGTTTTCGTTACGCTAGCGCCTGCCATATGACTACGAACAATTTGACAATTTGATCTCTTTGGAAGTCCGTTAGATCTGTCATTTTAATGAATTTTAATTACCTTTTTCTGGTGATATCTGAAAAGAAACAGCAATTTTAGCAAAGCGTATTAAGCAACACTTATAATGAATAAAAAAAAACATAAAAATAAAGCTTTTGACGGTTATATAGCTATTTCAAAATTATGATGCTTTGATGCCAGGTGTTTCCATTATTTTGACCAACCCTTGTATATATATATATATATATATATATATATATGCTTTTTATCTCAGTCTTTGGCATAGGCAATGCTGATGCTCTGTCTTGAAGAGTTTTAGTTGAACGAATCGACCTCAATACTTATTAATTTTAGCCTGGTACTTATTCTATGCCGAAACCAGTAATTTGTGGAGATCTAAGAGATGTAGACGAACCAACACAATTTACCAAGAGGTGGTGGAGGACAAACATAAAAAAGACACACACACACACACACACACACATACACATACACACACACACACATATATATATATATATATTAAGTACATAATTATAAAAATATAATTATAATTAAGGGCGCTGGAATGCCAGTGCCTATACGCTAGAAGGAAATGTCAAATACCTACCATCCACTCTAAATTTATTCTCTATTATGACCCAAGGTTGAATGCGAGGTAACGAGCAAGAAGATTTACAAAATTTCGGATAATCCTATATCTTAAGATTCATGCTATGTAATAAAGATAACTTTACACTCCTCAGTAGAGATATACCGACAATATACAGGCGAAAAGTACATATACATACTGATAACTTTTTGCGTACAGATACCAATATACATTATTTACATTATTTACATTTTACGGGTACTTGTTCTCATCTTGTTTGTTGTTAATACAACGTTTCGGCTGATATACCCTCCTGCCTTCATCAGGTGCCATGGGGAAATACCTTACAAATAAGAACCCAGGTTCGACATTTCCCCAAGACACCTGATGCAGGCTGGAAGTTATATCAGCCGAAAGTTTGCGTTAACAACAAACAAGATGAGAGCAAATATCCGTCAAATGTAAATAATGTAAATAAGGTTCCATAATTCCTCATCTCTTAAATATAGAACTGTAGATACCAATATATCCATCATTTCCCGAAATTTTGTAAATCTTCTTGCTCATTACTTCGCATTTGACCTTGGGTTATAAAGAGAGAAAATATTTAGAGTGGATTATATGTATTTGACATCTACTTCTAGCGTATAGGCGCTGGCATTCTCGCGCCCTTAATTATAATTATATTTTTCATACTTATATACCATATCGGTAAAAATTATTTTTACCGATATGGTTGTTTTTATACGCTAGCCACTGATACAATCATTTTAATGATTATACCCTCAATTTATTAGTATATATATAATATATATATAGCGTCGACTTCTTTCAGTTTCGTTTGGTCGACCAGTGCTAGAGTAGAAGACATTTGCTCAGGGTAACACGCTGTAGGACTGAACCTGGCAGAGAGTGGTTGAGAAGCAAACTTCTTCCTACGCGCGTTAATGCATATAAGTGTATGTGCATACACACACGTACACACACATACATCTGTTTATGTATTCATGTTGTTATATACATACATATGTGTGCATCTATGTATACACACGGCCATATGCACAGTCGATGTTCAAGGACACCAGAATACAAAGTAGTCTTTATATTAATTCTTCAGATATTTGCAGAATATATATATATATATATATATATAGCGTCGACTTCTTTCAGTTTCGTTTGGTCGACCAGTGCTAGAGTAGAAGACATTTGCTCAGGGTAACACGCTGTAGGACTGAACCTGGCAGAGAGTGGTTGAGAAGCAAACTTCTTCCTACGCGCGTTAATGCATATAAGTGTATGTGCATACACACACGTACACACACATACATCTGTTTATGTATTCATGTTGTTATATACATACATATGTGTGCATCTATGTATACACACGGCCATATGCACAGTCGATGTTCAAGGACACCAGAATACAAAGTAGTCTTTATATTAATTCTTCAGATATTTGCAGAATATATATATATATAATATATATATATATATATATATATATATATATATAGAGAGAGAGAGAGATAGATAGATAGATAGATAGATAGATAGATAGATAGATAGATAAAACATTATAATGCCTTGCAATAGTTTCTATGTAATACATATATTACATAGAAATATAAATCATTATTAAAAAATGATTTTATCATATTAATAAAAATATATAATTATATAAATGGAGACAGAAAAATATTATATGGCCTGGAAGCTACATTACACACACACAGTTAAATGCACACATATATATGTATGCACTCTGTAACACACAAGGAACGCGCGCACACACATATATATATGTGTGTGTGTGTACGTGCATGTGTATGAATGTATGTATGTACGTGTGAGGTCGCACGCGCTTGTTTGTGTATGCGTGTGTGTGTCTGTCTGTTGGTGTGTTTACGTACCGTAACTTAGCGGTGTGTACTTTTAAAGTACCAAGCTTTAAAAAAAAAGCACTGGAATCAATTTATTCGACTTAAAACATTCAATCTAATGATTGAAACACATAGTATGAAAAACATAGAGACATCGATGTTTATCTTAGTGTAAAGAAATTAAAAGTGCAAAAGAAATGTTTAGCTACTTTTAATATTTTGCCTGTCCAAGACGGCGAGCTGGCAGATTTGTTAGCACGTCGGGCAAAATGCTTAGCGGCATTTCGTACGTCTTCACCTTCAGGGTTCAAATTCCGCCGAAGCCGACTTCGCCTTTCATCCTTCCGTGGATAACTAAAATAAGTATCAGTTGAGCACTGAGGTCGATCTAATCGATTCACGCTTCCACCGAAATTGCTGACCTCGTGCCAAAATCTAAAATCAGTATTTTGCCTACTTATGAATCACATATGACGCACAAAGTATATTTCCCTAGCGTCCATACATCACATATGATACATATTTCCAATTACATTCGACTACAAGAATAACTTGGGGTTTATATTACTCAGAATATATGAATGAAGAGTTAACTTAAAGTCTGAAAACAAACGTGGACGCATCGGACAAACCTATGAAAATGTTTTGGACTGGTAACGGATTAAAATCTGTAAATTTTTTTTAAGTGTGTGTGTGGTGGGGTAGGTAAAGTTCTATATATATCTTGTTCTAGATCATCAAAATATGCCTGATGCAATCCACTGTTGAAAGAAAAGTATTTGAAATGTTCTTAAAGTAATCTGATATTCGAAAGTTTATCATCATCACTGTAGATTAAAATTTTGGCACCGTTAAAAATCATAGAGTATATTATCTTATATCATTGCATATATGTATAAAACATCTGACTCTTATACATAAAAATCCATAATGTATTAGTGCCTGATACTTTGCTAAAACAAAATCGCCGTTATCTAAGGTATTGACGCCAGAATACTTAGCACTTTGCACACTGTAAAATGAACTTTTAGGTCATATGTTACTTTGTCTAGTAACCTTAATTTCGGGTTAATCAACCCTTGAAAGAACTGAATTAGGCAGAGTTAGCACATATATCATTACCGTGTAATACTTAAAATATTAAACGTAATTTCTCCTCTATTATGGAATAAGAGAACTTCAACAATGAAACAGTTTAACAGGATTAACCACAATCAACTACAAATTTAATTAGTCTTGTATTATATCAACTTTTCCTCCGCCTAAATCATCACACTAGTTAGTATATTTGAGATTAAGATAATTTTTTCCCGCAAAATAAATCGTTTTACTGTATTTTTGTCTTCGTAAGTTAATTCGGACTCGGAGAGCAGAATGAGAGAGGAGAGCAATTCGTCATCATACCAGAGGCGAAAAGGCTTTACTTCAGGAACAACCTATTGAAGAAGATGGAGAAGAGATGAACCTGGATAGCACCGAACGCAAGGGACCGAAACGACGTCGGCTACATCTTGGTAATGTTGCAAAACGTCTCAGTTGTAGCGCTGTTCAACACAGGAAGCAACAACCGCCTTGTGCATGTGAAGATTGTGCTGGATAAGATCAGGGATAAGACACTGCATTAAACGTCGGGGGAACAGCGCGTGAATATTGTGGGTAAAGTAAAGCTGATGAAAAAGGGCAAAACACCGTGCAGCGACGATATAACATCCAAAATGCTGCATGCTGGCGGTGAGCAGCTGTAACCAATGGAAAGAGTCGAATATCATTCTTTCGGACAAGAAGTGTGATCGGGAAGATCTCATGAACTATCGTCCAATATACCTCCTGTCTCAGATATGTAAAATGTTTGCGAATATAATTGTATGCTGATTATCAAAACAGCTTGATGAACAACAACCAAGAAAATAGGCGAGTTTTTGAAGGAAATTCAGCATTATGCATCACATATTCACACTGACACACTTGTTGAAGCGAGCGAAAGAGTTCCGGTTGTCTCTGTGCGTCGCATTCATTGAATACTAAAAGGTCTACGATAGTGCCGTGATCAATGCGGTGCTACAGTCCCTCGAGAAGCAAAGTGTTGCGGCGCAGTACATGAACCTCCGTAGGGAGGCAAATTCGGGATAAACTATGAACATGACTTTGTTAACATCACTCGTTCGTGACACGATCGAGAATGACAACATAGAAGGGGATATGTCTTTAAAGCTCTTCACGGCGTGTCTCGAAATGGTTATCAGACACATCATTTGGGACGGCGGCGTGTAAATCAATGGCGAGCTGTTCGCGCAATCCGGCTCGCAGACAGGATTATGCTAATCGAAGAAGGTAACAGGCAGTTACAAACCATGCTGGACGAGTTGGACATCAGAGGTTCGGCGGTCGGCCTGAGAATCAATCGTACGAACACAAAATACATGCGGTCCGAGTATATGACACCTGGGCAAGTTGTGGATGAAGGTGATAAAGTTGAGGAGGCGGAAGGTTATGTGTTTCTCTGCCAGGCTATAACCATGGGTAGCAATATGAATAATGAAATTTCTTGGAAAATTAGGCTTGAGAGACTTCAACTCAAAGAAGAACATGCTGAAAGAGTAGCTCAACAAAACCACTCTCGCAAACCTCTTCAACAGCACGGCTCTGCCAGAAAGGCTCTATGCAAGTGAAACATTGTCGAAAACGGAGAGGAATGAACAGCGGTTAATAACGGCGCAAAAAGCCATTGGAAATTTAATATTCAGAATCTCCTTCAGAGATCATATCCAAATTGAGCAGAGCAGGTATAGAAACGGAGTGAAAAATGCGATCGTCAAATACCGCCTGAACAGAGATGGGCCAGATATGACACGGTGCACCGATAAACATGGACACATGCAGTTGTCAAGCGGTGCTCTTGCTAGCGGAAACGACCACTCGGAAGGCCCCCAACTCTGAAAATGAAAATGAAAACACAACAACGCGAGGACGTGGAACAAGTAAAGTGTTATTGGACGCTCAGGAAAGAAGGAAAGAAGAAGGGTTTAACGTTTCGAGCGGAGCTCTTCGTCAGAAACATAGGAAAAGGAAACATCCAAAGAAGGGAAGATGGAGGAAAAAAAGCGCCAACGGTACACACGCGGAACACATACGAAGACGGTAAGTGTTGCTGAGGAGGTCACAGATGTATGACGAAAGATTTCCGGACACAGTTATAAACGAGTAAAGAACGAATATATAGTGCGTGTGTTTATTTGGCAAAAATAAAAAAGAAATGACCATCCTGAAATACAATGATATCTGTTTCAACACACAACTTCACATCAGGAACCATGCAACACAAATTCATTAACATATTTATACATACATACACACACACACACACACACACACACACACACACACACACACATATATATATATGAAATCCATTTCTCCCTCTACATAGCTATATGTATGTATGTATGTATGTGTGTGTATGTATATGTGTGTATGTATGAAGGATAGCAGGATCTCTAAACAGATGCTATATGGGTAACACGTTTGTGGAAAGAGACTCCGGCAGAAACCAAGGCTGCGATTTAAGGACTGTGTCAAGTCCTAATTAAAGGAGACATAAATACATTATATACAGGAGACCAACAGGGAGAGCAATGCTTATCATCGCCATAGATGGTGGATAAAGGTTTAGGAGGGGGTTGACACTTTTGAAAGAACACTATTCTGCATGAAGAATTTAAGCGTGCTGCTCGAAAGCGCACTGGTAGTGTAGCGAATGGGGAAAGCATGGTTTGCAATGTTTGCAGTCGTGTATGCTTGCCAAGAGGTTGCCAACGGAGCCGCAGATGCAAAATATATGTATGTATGTATGTATGTATGTATGTATGTATGTATGTATATATATATATATATATATATATATATATGTATGTATGTACATCAAAGAATCTTTGGTTAAGCATTTAGTCCATAATTGTTACTCCGACAAGATATATATATTCGTCGGACGGCGATTGTGGATCACACATACACGCACGCGCGCGTATATATTTCGCTTTAGCATAGCGAGACTAATGAACTAATGTCGAACTCAGTGTACATAAGCTTCAGAACGGAGCGTTCGTCGAACACAGAGCAGTAATATTTAATACGACGACAAGGGATAAACAATTGTCTTATGAGCTACATTAGCTTACAGATGTTTCTATCATAAGATGTAGTGTAATCATAGATAAGTGCGCTTCATGTTCGAGGCTCCGTCGAAACTATAAAGTGTCACTTAACTACTCAACTATGAGATTACTAGGATTTATAGCAGAGACAGTTAATGAAGGTCATTAAGATCATCGTTTATTCCTTTGTCAACTTACATTCTCTCTCTCTTTCACACAAACACATACACACACACACACATTCATACACACACAATCACGCATACACATACACATGCACACACGTACACATACATGCATGCACAAGCATGTATATATATATATTAATTTTACTATCCAGTTTTAGTCATGTATTGTCTTTGTAAACTTACAAACGACCCGGTAATAATGACTGCTTCACCTCCCCTAAAATATTCTATTTCGCCGATAGCGCTTTTGTAATATAGATTCCATTCCATTTATGCCATTTCCTATCAATACCGACTTAAGTATTATATATATATATATATATATATTATATATATATATATATAACTATATATATATACATATATATATATGTGTATATATATATATATTGGCCTGCTCGCTTAGCCAGCGGGGTGGCGTCATTTGAAGGCTAAAACAATGCGTAGCGCATTGTGACCAGCGATGTGTAGCAACATCTGATAACCTGGTCGGTCACGGTGATCACGGTGATATATATATATATACATATACATATATATATACATATATGTATGTATGCGACCAAGTTAGTAGCGGAGGTGGATGCTCAGAGAGTGTCACCACTAGAATACGAATAGCCTGGGCAAAGTTTAGAAAGCTCCTACCCCTACTGGTGACTAAAGGTCTGTCGCTCAAAGTGAAAGTAGATTGTACGATGCATGCGTGCGAACTGCCATGCTTCACGGTAGTGAAACATGGGCTGTGACAGCAGAGGACATGCGTAGACTTGAAAGAAATGAAGCTAGCATGATCTGCTGGATGTGTAATGTCAGTGTGCACACACGACAGAGTGTGAGCACCCTGAGAGAAATGCTGGACATAAGAAGCATCAGATGTGATGTGCAAGAGAGACATTTGCGCTGGTATGGTCAGGTACTGTGGATGGATGAGGGGAGATGTGTGAAGAAGTGCCACTCCCAAACAGTTGAAGGTATCAGGAGGACATGGGATGAGGTAGTCAAGCATGACCTTCGAACGTTGGGCCTCACAGAGGCAATGACGAAAGACCGAGATCTCAGGATATATGCTGTGACTGCAAAGACCCGGGCTGCTTCCTGCACCAGTCTTGCATAGCCCCAGCCCATTCAAAGTGCCTTGGATTGCAGAATGACCTGCCTTGCTTACCTTGGATCATAGGGTGACCTGCTGTGCTTGAGGAGTCCTACTGAGTCAAGTACATCAATATCAAAATAAATATCAAATGGAAATTGTAGTTACGATACCTGTGCTGGCTGCGCATAAAAAGCACCATCCAAACGTGGCCGATGCCAGCGCCGCCTTGACTGGCTTCTGTACCGGTGGCACAAGACCTGCTGTGCTTGAGGAGACCTATTGAGTCAAGTACATCAACATCAAAATAAATATCAAATGGAAGTTGTTGTTGTGATACCTGTGCCAGTAGCACGTAAAAAGCACACACTTACACTCACGGAGTGGTTGGCATTAGGAGGGGCATCCAGCTGTAGAAACACTGCCAGATCAGACTGGAGCCTGGTGCAGCCCCTTGGCTTCCCAGACCCCGGTTGAACCATCCAACCCATGCTAGCACGGAAAACGGACATTAAACGATGATGATAATGAAACGAGTTAGATATGTAAACAACAAAAAAATGGAAAACAGGGCAAATAAACAGAGAGAAAAGACCCTTCATCAGCTTTCTGCTGTCTGTCTACTACTCATTTCGAGCATCCAACAACAATATGAGACTTCAAAGACATGCATCCAAAATGTGTGTGTGCGTACATTCCATAGGGAACGTACACACACACAAACTCTGTTTTATTATATAATATATATATTAAGGATTAATCTTTAATACATATACTCTATGTGCACCCTGGAATTCCTGGAAGTTGATCCAATGATGAATGCAAAATATAACTGATGACACCTGGTGGACACACAACTTACTCTGAAACAAGGTTTGGATATTGTGTTTAATGCATATTTTCTAAACCTTAATCCTTTCAACTTTGAAACACAGACGGTATCCTCTACTGTCCACGACCTCATCTCGTCCTCCCGTCTCCCCCGCACCGCATCCAACCTAATTGTGCGAACCCCACGTACCCCCACCATTTACTTCCTCCCCAAAATCCACAAACCTAACAACCCTGGCCGCCCCATCGTCTCCGCCTGTAACTGCCCCACGGAGCTCATCTCTAAATACCTCGACCGTGTCCTTGCCCCCCTAGTGGCATCTCTTCCCTCCCACATCCACGATACCAACCATGCTCTCCGGCTTTTCAACTCTTTCTCCTTTCCTCCCGGCTCCTCCAAAATCCTTTTTACTATGGACATCCAAAGCCTCTATACTGTTATCCCTCACCACGAAGGACTGCAGGCCCTTCGACACTTTCTTGACCTCCGCTATAACCCTGTACCTGACACCTCCACACTCATTCGTCTGGCCGAACTTGTCCTTACTCTGAACTGCTTCTCGTTCGCGGGCGAGTTCTACCATCAGGTCTCGGGAGTGGCCATGGGAACGCGAATGGGCCCCAACTATGCGAACCTGTTCGTTGGCTATGTTGAGGCCCAAATATTCTCTAATTTCACTGGTCCCACTCCTGAACTATATGGTCGTTACATCGACGACATTATCGGTGCCACCTCACTCTCCCGCGAACATCTAGATTCCTTCCTCTCTTTCGTCCAATCTTTCCATCTAGCCCTCCACTTCACTTCCACTATCTCCAACACCTCTGTCTCCTTCCTCGACATTTCGGTTAGCATTCTTCACTCCACTCTTACCACCTCCATTCACTACAAACACACAGACTCACACTCATACCTATACACACACACATATATACACACTCACACACATAAACACGCACATACATACACTCACATACACTCACAAACGCATGCACACGACTCACACATACACACGCATATGCATGTACATATATATGTATATGTAACATACATGGTTATATGTTTATAATATATACATGCATATGTATACCTATATATATATATATATATATATATATATATATATATATGTTTATACGTATATATACATGTATATATGTATATATATATATATATATATACATCCATACATATATTCATACACCCTTCAGTACATATAAATACATATACCGACCCCACACACAAACACACATACACCTACACAGATATAATCTGAGCTTAACCCCTACTCAACATACATGTAATCGATCCATACGAAACTTTGGAAGTGAACACTTTCAGCATTTCGTAGTCTTTAACGCTAATACTGTTTATGATTTTATATATTTGATATATTAATGTTTTATAAATTAAAAGTTAAGTACTTACTTAATCCTACTTCAAATTAAGTTTCCTTCACTAATAGGGCGATATTGTATGTACATCATTTTCCCCTCTTTTCCTCTGTCTCTCTATTTCTTTGCTTGTGTGTCCCTCTATCTCTCTCTTACTATTTCTCTCTCTCTCTTCCACACATTCTCTATGTATATTGTACGCACGAAACTGGATATTAGGAAGAATTAAGGTCCTTGTGTTTGTCTTACGTGTACGCTTTGTATCCCGACTTATGTTAACAGTAAGTTTGTATAGACATACATACATGCATACATACATACATACATACATACAATCATCCATCCATCCATCCATACATACATACATACATACATACATACATACATACATACATACATACGTACATACATACATACATACATACTTTCATACATACATTCATACATACATACATACATACATAAATACATACATACATACATATATACTTACATACACACACATACACATACATACATACATAATGCATGCATACATACATACATACATACATACATACATACGTAATCACGTAAATGCTAAAATTGTGTAAAGCAGGTAGTACTCGAATACCGAAGATAGAACAATATGTTTTTTTTAAGCTCAAAAAATCTCCACAACCTGATACTCAGAGTCTCACTTTATCGTTCGTCGGACAGTTCTGATCAAGTCTATGATCACACTGTACGACAAGCAGTAACGTGAAACTCTGAGTAACAGTTAGTGAAGATTTTTTTCAGCTTTAATAAAAGTATATATATATATATATATATATATATATATATATATATATATATATATATATATATATAATATAAATATCTATAATATAAAATAAATAAACAAATATATATATATATATGTGTGTGTGTGTATGTGTGTGAGAGTATATATATATATATATATATATATATATATACAACTTCAAGAAAGCAGAGGTTGTGAATCCAACCCACTAGGGGATAATATCTATCCAATATACTGCTGGTAGATTACCCAATTATTAATACACAGGTGTTTTTTCTATTGTATTGCAATTACATTACCTAGTGTACTAAATGGGTGAAGGTAAAGAGATATTTTACCATTAATTTATATGGCAAATAAGAAAATGGAGGAGAACAATAGGTGGTTCATAAACTTTTAGACATAAATTAATATCAGTTTAGTAAATACATAAATAAATAAGTTAATAATTTAATGTCTAAAAGTTGATGAACCACCTATTGTTCTCCTCCATTTTCTTATTTGCTACATATATATATATATATATATATATATATATATATATATATATATATATATATATGTATATATATATATATATATATATATATATATATATATATATATATATATATACATATACGTATATATATATCGTTTGTGTATGGTAGATGAGTTCAGCAAAAGTTTAGATTTCAGATGAATATGGTACGTAAGTTGAGGCACCAGAATTTAGTACGGTATTATCCATACAATTTCAATATAAGTTCATTAAAATCAAAATAAGCAACACGGATATCGAGAGGTAATGCAGTACGATCGTTTCACGCAACTCCATTTAATTGAGCAATGCAGTCATTACATCAATTTAAATGCAGAGCAATCATCAGCTGCACAAAGACATAGAAATTAAGTAAATTAAAACAGATGGACACATTTGTTTAATTTTACCTAAAATCTCCAAGGGGTTAAGGAGATAGAGAAAGAGCACGCTGCCTTCCCTTCAGCTTAGAACCTACTAAGTTATCTGGCAGAAAGACTTGTTATTGCTTGTCATTGTTTTTTATGGGGTCAGTTTTAATTTATAGACTAGTTTTATCAAATCCTTTTATATCTAACGCCATTATATATATATATATATATATATATATATATATATATATATTATATATATATATATATGGTTGCTTGTTTCTCTGGAGACTGTCAGAATGAGGTAGACGCCTCTGATGAGAACCCAATAAGGTTCGAAAATCGATTAAGGTTGTTCATCATTGTTTTTCAATCTGCAGAGAAATGGCAAAAAATTTGTCCTGCTTATAATTATACCATATGTTACATATTTGTTATATCATACCTTGATACTGTGTGGACTAAGATTCCTGTTGACAGGCCGCTGTTATTTATAGAGTGATAAACACTTTCGGTATTCAAATTAGGGACTCCTTCAAAGAGTAACTGCTGCATTTGTTGAGTAAATAAACAGTTTGCCTGCTTGTTTCTCTGGAGACTGTCAGAATGATGTAGACACCTCTGATGAGAACCCAATAAGTTTCAAATTCGATTAAGGTTGTTCATAATTTCTTTTAGTCTGCGGAGAAATGGTTAAATGTTGTCCTGTTTATAATTATATCATATGTTACACACACACGTACAAACGCACACATACACATACACACACACACATATATATATACATGAGAGAGAAACAAAAACGGAAAATATTCAGATGATGAACATTCGTATATAAACATAAAGATATTTATATATTTACTGAAGAGATTCAAGAGATTTACATGGAGTACAAAAGGTACTGAAAACTAGGGGAGAGGTTATGGTATTTCAGGGCAGACAGCTGTTCCTAGGGGCTCAAAATTAAGTAAAGGTGTAATTTTGGCAGGCAGATTGTACTGAATTTCAAGATTATGCACCTAATGGCGGATATATATATATATATATATATAGCACCAGGTGGTGCTATTAAGTTAGACATGGCCTGGGCCAATAATGGGCGAAACCTATCAAAGTATATATATATATATATATATATATATATATATATATATATATATATATATATATATATATAACTATAGTAAATTCGGCCTCCGTCTTTAGGGCGAAGGGATTGGCAACTAACATTTCATATCATAATGACGAGAATTTGCAGGCAGAATGGGTGGAAAAGAAATAAAGGGAGGAAATGAGCGGTTCAGTGAGGGAGGAGAATGTTGAAGCAAAGGAAGGGCAAGAAGAGATAGGAGAGGCTGAGCAGAGAGAAGGAGGGGATGAGTGACCAGGGGATTGAAAGAATTAGAAGTGGGGTGTGGAGAGATGAGTGGGAAGGGGTAGGATCAGTAGTATTGTAGAGGGTGGCGTCGTTGTTGGGCTTGACAAGAGATGTTATTAACGGGGATAGTGGAGACTATGGAACTGGAAAAGGGAAGTAGGTATGCTGAGATAAGGGATGGTTGGTGGTATTGAAGGGAATTTCGAAGAATAAAGGTGGGTCGGTGGCAGCAGAATGAAGTGACTAAAGTAGGTAGAAAGGTATGAGAGTAAACAGAGAGAGATATATAGAAGAGGAGAAAGGGAGGGATAAGTTGGTAGCAATGACAAGGGGTAAATTGTGCTATGTGGTTCTGGTTGATGAGGAAGTACTTGGAGGGCTTAGAAATCGGTGCTATAATGGTTGGGCTTCATTGCACGAGTATGCATTTGCTAAAGCCACCTATAATTCCACTTAAGTCTGATTTTGTGGGCAGATTACTCTAACAGTGGATTTACTGAAGTTGGGCTTATGGTCCTTCAGGTTGAAGTCTGGGAGGGGCAGGTGTATATGGTAGAGTAGAGGTTGTTGGCGTCCTTAAAAGCGTTCCCACGTGCTGTTACACACACACACACACACACAACACACACGCACACACACGCACAATGTACTGTTCCGGGACGGTAAGATCAACAAAAAAGTATTACTTTCCTGTGAGAGATAATATTATTTGACAAACACAATACTTTTTTGTGTGCTACTATTAGCTCTGAGGGTCAAAACTAAAGATCGCCTAAGCAACTGCTTTTATTATATTACAGATGTGACTAATTTGGAGAAACATTACGTTCATTATTCACACATCGTCAGTCACGTAATCGAACACTATAATTTTGGCTGAAATTGAAAGTGTGAAACTATTTTCACTTTCTAATGAAACCTCGCCATTGTAAGTTTCAATATCAGCGCGTTTCACACACACACACACACACACACATATATATATATACTAAGACATACACACACACACAGACACATTAACGCACACCTCAAGCCTATCTCTATCCCTGTGTGTGTGTGTCTGTCTTTAGGTGCGTGTGTGAGTCGTCAGAAAAATGTATGTATACTGACAGATACAAACACTGTCACACACATCTACTTGTGGAGGCACATGGCCTAGTAGTTAGAGTAGATGAATCTCAGACCGGGCGATGTATGTGTTTATGAGCGAAAAACCTAAGTTCCACGCGGCTCTGGCAGAAGGTAATGGCGAACTTATGCTGACTCTTTCGTCACAACTTTCTCTCTTTCCTCCTGCATCTTGCAGCTCACCTGAGACGGACCGGCATCCCGTCCAGGTGGGGAACCTATACGCCAAGCAAACCAGGAAAACGGCCCTTATGAGCCAGGCATGGCTCAAAAAGGAACAAACAACAAACAACACACATCTACTTGTCAGTCATCGGTCTGACGTACGTAACAAACGCGCGAACACATATAGAAAATGTGACGTCATCGGCGTTGTGTTGTTAGTGGTAAAATATCTCATTTACGATAGGTAACTAAAAATGATAATCTTAAATTTTGGCAATGCAAATAAGCGAATGAAAATATAGTTTAGTTGGTAGCCAAAAGCTTACTCAATCTTTTGATACCACACACACATTATTTACATACATTAACTATTAATGACGGAAGCAACATTTGTAGCTAATATTAATTTGCACATCTAACTTAATTTGAATGTGTTAAGAACGCCGTGTATTACGGTAATCCTCCAAAGAAATCATCTGGCATAGATATCAGGCGTTAGAACAGCAGGGATTATATCTATAGACCAAATGTTGTTAGCACCGGTGGCTGGTACTGTCGTATAGCGTAATTTCAGCGTAAATTGCGCATCATCAACTCTAGGCAATCAAGCAGGTGGAAAACCAGTCAAACTGATATAAAGTTTAACATTAAATAGTCAGAGATGTCGCAAAGACAAATGCTTCTTTCTACTTGACATTATAAAAAGCGCGCTTATTACTCTCACTGCAAGAGATGTTTTCATTGTCAGATATTGAGACACGCTTTCAGAATGAGGAATTTCCTCATAGAAACCCACAAGTTGGTATCTTGTATCTTTTACTTTTTACAGTGACCGGACTGCAGCTATTTTGGGTCACTACTTTCAAAGGTTTTGTTGTAGTTGAACGAATCGATCCCAGTACATTTTTAAAGCTTGGTACTTATTCTATCGGTTCTGCTATGCGAAACCGATAAGTTATGGGCTCGTAAACAAACCAACACCAGTTGTCAAACGGAGATGAGGAACAAATACAAGCACAAAGACGTACACTCACCCACATACATAGATACACCAACATATACGATAGGCTTGTTTCAATTTTCGTCTCTTAAAGAACTCACAAAGTAGTGTTTATGGTAGAGGACACTTGCCCAAGGTGCCACGTACTAGGACTGAACCCAGAACCATGTGGATGGGAAGCAAGTTTCATGCTACACATCCAGAAGACAGATTTTTCAGGGATATATTTTATATTTTATGAAAGTTTTTTTTTAAGCTATTATAGTTAACACTGAGTGTTCTTACTTTGACGTTCCAAACTGAACTGTATGTACGTGCCATTCGCTAAATTCTGTCTGATTCATTTCTAATATTTGTGAACTTTTGTTTGCATTACAATTTTGGTCTGTACATATTACCCCACTTTTTTGCACGACTGCATATCTGGCCCTGTCACACATATTTTAGTTTAGTATGCACTATACTTCCTTTAATTTCATAGCATTTGACCTCTAGGTACTGAAATTTTTCTGTGACATTATCACTTAGACATATTAATCATTTGGACATATTGATTTGCAATATTTCCTATTAACTACATCTTATTCAACATCAAATTTACCATTTATCTGAAACCCTTTAAAATCAATAATAGGTTAGTACTTAGTAATAATGTTGAAATTTTATTAGATATACAAACAAAACTATTTAATATACATCTGCTCGATAATCATATTTATTATCACCATTTTAATAAATAATTATTTGGACTATGTTATTAATAACATTTAAAACGCATCTCCCTTGTTTGTACAAATGCACGACGGATACTGAAATAAATATGTGAGGATCGGCTGAAAAGTTCATAGGCTGACCAATGTACTCTCATGGGATATGACAAAATGAGGTTTATTTTTCACCATAGTCCCCGTTACTGTTCACGATTTCTTAAATCCGCATTGCAGTGCTTGCATCTCATTGGTGAAGAATCTTTCACCCTGTTGCCCCCCAAAATCAAATGACATCATTATCACGGCGATAAATGTTCCTAGTCAAGTATGTTTTCCATGTGGGGGAAGAGATGATAGTCAGATGTGGCCTATCCAGTTGAATAGGAACAGTGATCAACTAGATCAAAGCCACAGTCGCGCACATCAGCCACTGAAACCAACGACCTGCGTGCTGGAGCATCGTTCGGATGAAGCAAGATCCCTCTCGTCAGTTTTCCTGGACCTTTGGTCTTGATAGACTTTCATAACTGCCTCAGCAAGTTGGCAGGGTACTCTCCATTTTGAGGTGCTTTTTGCATCTCGGAAAACTGAGGCCATCATCTTCCCTGCAGATGAAAAGTCCTTGGCGTTCTTTGGAGCAGATAAGGCGGGATAATTTCACTTTATGGATTATCTCTTTGTCTCTGACTCGAAGTGAAGACGCGAACACTCGCACTGGGTTAGGAAACTTTCAAAGAAACCATTGTGTAGAATATTCTCCATTCTCTCACAGGATACGCTAATGCCATTGGCTATTTGATTTATAGTCAATCGCCTGTCATCCACCACCATGTAGTGAATACAATCAATGTTCTCCTCGATAGTGGCAGTTGCAGGACGTCCAGACCGTACCCTCCCATCTCATCCCCTACTAAATTCAGGTGCACACTTTTGCACTATTTATAAGCTGGAGTGTCTTCTCCTAATGTTGCAACCATGTAAGTATGAATGACTATGGGGGCTAAATCCTTTTCCTACAAGTAACTTGACAACATCACAATGCCATATTTTGTCCATTTTTGAGAGACGTCGCTACTAATTATTTTTAAAGCCTTTGAACAATTGTCAGTTTACCTGGAAAGAAACACTCCTTTATAATCAGCCTATAAACTTTTCAGCCCACCCTCGTAATGTATTGTTTTAATTTGGAAAGCCTCAATTTCCATAGACCACTGTTTTATAAGAATGAAGAAAAGAAAACAATCTTGGCTCTGTATTTTGTTAAAGGAGAGTTTGATATATTTAATTAAACGTTTTTTGAGATTATTGATGTTGTTATTAGATATTTAAAGCCAGATTAATTCTGATTAAGGTAGCCCATGATAAACCGTGATCCAGATACGAATATATAATCTCATTTTCAAACCCCGTATATCTCAGGTCACATCATCAAACGTTTCTTTCCTTAAAAGACACTGTATTTACTGTCTTATGCTACCAGGAAATCAAAAGGCCACCCAGAGGTCATATTCTTCGCGTTGTGTATCTTGATAGTCTTCTTAATTCCCTTGCTGAAATGATGAAAATAATGGGAAGTGTAATGGCTATGTTTATTAGATATGTCCGCTATTTGAGACGCGTAGATGAGCACACAAACTCGCAGTTACACATATAGCGTATATATGTGTGTGTATGAGTGCATGCATATGCAAATATATGCATACATATATATTCCCATATATATATATACACACACGATATATATATATATATTTCTTTACTACCCACAAGGGGCTAAACACAGAAGGGACAAACAAGGACAGACAAACGGATTAAGTCGATTACATCGACCCCAGTGTGTCTTATGGACGTTGAATCCATCAAACGATCGATGACGCTCATGGGGACAGCAGCCCACACTCTGTTAAAATTTGCAGTGAGATGTTCCGCATTTGTCAGTCTTGGACGGATGTCATTTAGCATTTTTTAAATTTCGTCCCGCAGGTGCTCTATGGGGTTCAAGTCCGGGCTGAGGGCAGGACATGGCAGGATTTTATGCTATTGGAGGAAGCCTGTTGTTAACCTGGCAGTATGGACACGGGCGTTGTCGTGTTGGAACACGTGATTCCGATGACGGGCAAAGTATTGCGCAATGTGAGGCCTCAAAGATTGGTCGATGTAGCGAGCAGCGTTTACTCCACTTCGCCGGACTTGACGGATGTTTTAGAAGACCGACAGTCCAATTTTCTGGTTGCGTGTAATCCCGCCCCATACCATGATGCTCTGTCCACCACATGAGTCTCTCTCCATCCCACAGCCATCAGCATGACGTTCACTCCTTCTTCTCCATACCCTAGCTCCGTCATCTGCCACAGAAATGCAATATCGACTTTCGTCAGAGAAGACTACTGCCTTCCACTGCTGATATCGACAGTACTGACGTTTTTGACCCCACTTCAGACGTGCTCGTTGATGACGATCTGTGAGGATGGGGCCCCTCGCCGGACGTCGAACTGTCTCTGTACAAATAGGTCTGTGGTGACTCCCTATGGTCTGAATAGCTGATTCCGTTGCCCTCCGGAATCGGTCCTGCAAGTGCTTTCGGCGCAGGTGGCGACCTTGATATGCCGTTGTAACCCTTGGTCGGCCACTGCGTGGATAATCATCCGTGCTGTTTGTGGCATTATATCGTTCCCTCAGCTGCTCAATTGTTCGAATACTGCAGTTCAAGCTATTAACAATGACCTTTGGACGTTGACCAGTATGGAGACGTCCGATAGCTTGCTTCCTCTGATTTCGCATCACTGTTGGCGTGGTTGCTGCGTTCGGGGAACGAATGACAGGCTGGTAAACTTGGGTGTCTTTTGTACCCAATGAGTCAACGTTTTGACCCTGCATCATGCTTTACATAAAGATGCGTTCGCGAGTATTACTATGTTCAAGAAAAGTGAGCGAGTTCGAACCCTACATGCAATCCTTGTGTTTTCAAAAGGGAGTGGTGTCAAACTACCTAAAAATGTTATAAAATCCATATAATCTCGATATCGTGTGTGAACAAATAATCTTTTACTGTGCAACGTTTCTTTTGTGGTTCAGCATACACACACAATAATAATTTCAAATTTTTGCCACAAGAGTAGCTTGAGGGAGGGGATTAAGTCGAGTACATCAGCCACAGTGCGTAACTGGTACTTATTTAATCGACCCCGAAAGGACGAAAAGCAAAGTCGACCTCGGCGGAATTTGAACTCAGAACGTAGCGACGAGTGAAATAGCATTTCGCCCTGGGCGCTATCGATTCTGCCAGCTCGCCGCCTTAACAACAACCATAATAATAATAATGGTAATAATCCTTTCTACTATAAGCACAAAGTCTTAAATTTGTTGGGAGGGGTCAAGTCGATTACATCGACCCCAGTACTGAACTGGTACTTAATTATTCGATCTCGAAAGGATGAAAGGCAAAGACCTCGGCGGAATTTGAACTCAGAACATAAAGACGGAAGAAATGCCTCTAAGCGCTTTTCTTCGGAATGCTAACGATTCTGCCAGCTCGAAACAATAATAATAATGATAGTACATGAAGAAATAAATAAATCATTTGGCAATTGGTGAAGTGGGAGTAAAAGGGAAAACAAGAATCTAAATTTCAAAAGGAGCAAATTCACTAACTTACTTAAAAGCAAATGAAATAAATGATAAAAAGAAATATTATGCTTATCGAATTGACATGTAAAAAATCTTATTTCTTTCATGCTTGAAGGAGAATGTAATTAAAGAAACAACAGCAAAGACAAAATGAATAAATAAAAAAGAAGAAAAGAAAAAATACTTGGTGATAATAAAATCTTTCCAGTGTCTCACTGTGAACAGGAGCAGTGGAGCTGGGTAAATGACAAATGGGATAATGAGCAACGAAACTTTTTCATGGTAGATAATAGACAATATCATTTACAACAAATAGATTAACTGCAGCTAAAAGGGATCTTCTAAGATGTTTTTCTAATTTGATTTAACGCACAATCTCAGTGTAAATTGGTCCGTTTTTACATACATGCATTCATTCATACATACATACATACATACATACATACATACATACATACATACATACATACATACATACATAATGCACTCACATACACACACACATATAAATATTGATTTCAGATTTTGGCACAAGGCCAGAGGAGGTAAATCGATTGCATCGACACTAGTGTTCAACTGGTACTTATTTTATCGATCTCGAAGGGATGAAAGGCAAAGTTAACCTTGGCCGAATTTGAACTCAGAACGTAATGAAGAACGAAGTGCTGCTAAGCATTTTGTGCTAATGGTTTTTATAAAGACACACACACACACACACACACAGACACAAGTCACACACACACACACACAGACACACACACACACACACACACACACATATATATTTAGCTTTTTAAAAAACAAATCTTTTGCTTAGTTAGTATGTCTGGGTTTTGGTAAATCCCCTCCTCATAAAGTCTCACATGCAGCAATGTTCTAACATCCACAAACCATTCAAAAGAGGTGTCTCTCGCGCCTGGTACTTTTGTTTCACGACCTCCTCCAGCAACTCTGAAACGTTTCTTTGGATTTTTTTCAGCGCTGTCAAGTTCACCTTTCAAATATTTTTCATAACAGTGTTTGGCTACTTTAACAGCATAATCAAAGAGTCGGTCAGAGGTTTTGACACCGGCCAAATTCAAGTGAGACAAACGAGCTGCTTTGGCGAGATATCCCTGTTTCGGGGTATCTGGGACATGGCGTTTCCTTTTCTATTCCCTCTAATACAGAATCATACTCTTCTTTGCATTTGTTCACGATAGCAATTGCTTGCTTTTCTGTTATAGAATAATTTCCATACGTTGCACTAATCTTTTCTCTGCCATGATGTTATGAAAAAAAGTTCAAAGAGAAATTACTCGAGTCGTGTTGAGTTGTTAAATCCTTATTCCGTTTAAAAACTTGTCCTGTAAGGATAAAGGGTTCGTTATTGAAGTTCTTAGTTTGCGTGAATTTGTGTTGGTGATTGGTAGAGAAATCGTAGAGAAATTGAACATGAAGACTTGTTGACTTCAGCGTGGAGTAGCAGTAAGCTACCAAGTATACTATAGACTGTGCAGTTGTCCAATTTCAAGTTTTTATAAACTCTGGCTGGTTGTAAAGCAATTTCCTCGTTTTCTGTCCTGAAGCAGGTGTGTTGTGTCTAAATGATCGATCTTAGGGTTGAAGGTTATCAATGCCCTAAAATGTTGAAGGCACACCCACATAATCGTTGGCTACATATACTGCGGATAAATATTTTTCTTCCATGCGTTATGAAAACAAATAGAATATTCCAGGTTTTCTTTCCATTCGTCATCAGTTTTTTTTTTCTGTCATGCTGATTCGCAATTTGTGTCAGTCAAAATAATAATGATTTTCTCAGAGTTTGTTGTTTTGTAGTAGTAACGGGAGTCAATTTAACTGACTTTCCCTTTCCCTTTAAATTGCTGGCCTTGTGCCTAAGCATCGGACAACGTGCCTTACAGCGTAGAGTTATGGCCCATTACATTCTGAATTCAATCCCGCTGAGTTTAGCTTTACCTTTCATTCCTACGGGATCGATGAAATAAAGCACCAGTAATATACTGGCCCACTTTAATCCACTTGTCCCTCCCCACAAATTGTCGGCCTTGTGTCTAAATGAGAAATCATTATTTAAAATTTTCTAGGCTGTCACCTTTGATATTTTTCTAAAACCAGGATTAGTTATTTAGTTTATATGTTCTATTTATTTTATAACATATAGTATTACTTGTAATGTTCTTTTTGTTAATGTTACATATATATATGGAGGCGCAATGGCCCAGTGGTTAGGGCAGCGGACTCGCGGTCGTAGGATCGCGGTTTCGATTCCCAGACCGGGCGTTGTGAGTGGTTATTGAGCGAAAACACCTAAAGCTCCACGAGGCTCCGGCAGGGGATGGTGGTGATCCCTGCTGTACTCTTTCACCACAACTTTCTCTCACTCTTACTTCCTGTTTCTGTTGTACCTGTATTTCAAAGGGCCGGCCTTGTCACTCTCTGTGTCACGCTGAATATCCCCGAGAACTACGTTAAGGGTACACGTGTCTGTGGAGTGCTCAGCCACTTACACGTTAATTTCACGAGCAGGCTGTTCTGTTGATCGGATCAACCGGAACCCTCGTCGTCGTAACCGACGGAGTGCTTCCACATATATATATATATATATGTAAAATAGAATTATCAGATTCTCCAGCTATTGTATCAATATGAATAGCTTACAATAAAATTTCACCGGAGAGAGATTAGTAAAATTTAATAAGTGGGGAGGGTTAGAATAAAAGCGGGGAGATCTTAAAAATTAATAAGGGGAGGAAAGCGTGGCGGGGTGACGGTGGTGGTGGACAAAATCTGTAAAATTAATAAGCGGGGTGGGGGGCATTATTCAAGGCCCCAGAGTATGTATTTATTGCTTTAACACACATTCTATCTCATTAACATGAAGTACGGTAAGCTGCATAACAGCGTTATAGTTTAGCTTGCCATTAAAAACTATGCAATGTTCATGTGAATAAAAAGTCTGCCTTATCTCGTATATATATATATATGTATGTATGTAAAAGGTAGAAATGGAACACACGAGCTGATATATATGGAAAAAAAGCCAAAGTAGAAAATGCTAAAATAATTTTATAAAATATATTTTAGTAGCGGCTTCAGTCATTGAGACTTTTTCAACTGTAAGTATGGAAGACAATTAAATTTTGGAAAAATTAAAAGAAAAGGTTTCTAAAAGAATATTTGCATAGTATTCAAATACAAGGGGCATTTCCTTGTTTCTGCCTGTCTCTGTCTTTGTCCCCCATCCCTGCTTGACAACCGGTGTTTATGTGTTTATGTACCCGTAATTAAGAGGTTCGTCAAAAGAGACCGATAGAATAAGTACTAGGGTCGACTTGTTCGACATAATATCCTTCAAGGCGGTGCTCCAGCATGGCCGCAATCAAATGACTGAAATAAGTAAAGCAATAAAATACTAAAAGAATATATATATATATATATATATATATATATATATATATATATATATATAATATATATATATATATACAGGGTGCGTAAGGTGCTTGAGGACATATTTATATTTATAAAAACTGATATATAATAACAGAAAATAAATTTATCAAAAAATGCCATGAGAATAAAAATAAACCTTCTTTTCTATAATGTTATACAATAAAGCCACCTTCAGTTTCAATAACTGCTTCTAAATGAGATATAAATCATCTACATGTTCGAAACAAGTGGTCGTAGATAATTTTGGACATTACTCTGACTATGGAAGCTTTCAAAGAATCTTTGGTGTTATGGGCGTATTCATTGACTTCTCTCTCAACAACGCTTCACATGTAATAGTCCAATGGATTGAGATCTGGAGAATTAGGAGGCCAAATGTTAGGAGTTATGTGAGCATGAAGATTTTCGGCCATACATTCCTGTGTTACTAGGGCCATGAGTGATAGTGCAGAGTCTTACTGAAACACACGGCCTTCCATCGCATACACTGTCTATCCAGGGCTTAACAATTATTTCCAGGACCTTAATGTAGGCGGCAGAGTTATCTCTAAGGCTTTGTGGAAAGAAGTAAGGAGGCATCACATGTCCTCCATTGCTGAGTACCTCTAAACTATGACAATTGCAGGAAATTTTGTATGCATAACACTTGGAACTTCAGAAGGATTTGCACATAACCATGTGTCATTTCTTCTGTTAACTTTTTCGAACTTGGTCGAAGTTTTTCTCGTTTGAGAAAAACCAAATCTTCTGATGGATTTTTCAGTTTGTTTAAGAGCCTTTCAGATTTGATATAAAGAGTTTCTTTTGCTTTTTCTGACAAATTGACCATTCCTCATCATATGAGACTTATATCTGATGTATTCGTGGACAACATTTCTGATTGTTCCTTCTGACACATGGAGATACTTTGCAATTGACCTCATGGACTTTCTGGGTTTGTAATCAATGGTCTGTTGAACTTGCTGGATAAATTCAGGTGTTCTGATGACTTCAGAGCGTTTAGAATGCGTATTATACTTTGATACTGGTGATACGTTTTCATCTTCAGTCTGTAGCTCCTGACAAACTTTATAGGCGTAAGATCTGGCAATTTTTAAAAATCGAGATATTTCTAAATCGCTATGCTCCGCATTTATAACCCCAATAACAACATACCTCTTCATTTATTGAGTAAACTGAGGGTCTGCCATTATTATCTTCTGAAACAAAGATTATACAGGGTTAGCAAAAAATGCAGCAATGACCCCCCAAAGCTATGTCCTCAAATACCTCAAACACCCTGTATATATATATACAGGGATATACATAGACAGATAAAAACCCATCAATTATACCTAATGATTTTGGAGCCATTAAGTACATGTCCTTGCTCAAAATTGCCCAAGAGGTTTGTACTTCCTGGAATAAAGTCATTAACCGTCCAAAGGTATTAGTAAAATAAGCATATAATTAAATCATGCGTATGATATGCCATAAAACTGGAAAAAAGACTATTTGAAGTTATAGTTTGTTGGCAACCGTCGTCTCTTTTAATTTCCTTTCTTTCATAAACGAGTGGATTCCCACACTACTACTACTACAACTGCTGCTGCTGCTGCTGCCGTCCATGCTGCTGCTGCTGCTGATGATGATGACTACGCGTCGAGTTATGTTGGGTTAAACGGTGATGAATCGCTGCTGTTTCTTTTGTTACTGCAATGGGTTTAGCGTTAATGATTTTGCCTAGGGTAAGATTTGAGTTGAGCACAGTAACTAGCTCTCATTGGATTATTCAAAGTGCCTTTGCCTACTCTTATCAAAGACGCAACGTACACATTTTACGTAGGAGTAAAGAAAGACTGCTTATGAAAATATTCTTGGCACTTTATACTGTTTTTCCTTAGTTTGCTTTGATAGCGGAAGTCGGAACAAACCTTTAGCCTGCTTAAGTTTTCACAATCTACGCAGTGCTATTTCTGTTCTTTTATTAATTTTGAACATGATAGAGTTGGTTCGCAAAGATTGTTCTTGTTCAGAAAGGATCAAGCTTTCTGCCTCCTTCTTTAAAGATCCATGTCCTAATCAGCTACATTCTGGTGTTAGACAAATTCTCCGTATAGGACTTTCTTTTAGTTACTGATCTTTTCATAAAGCTTTATTTTTGTACTCCTGAACACTTTTTGTACTCATTAATTGCAGCCAGTAAAATCTGTTCCCTCACTCTCCCTAAGATAGGTATGCAATGACTTGCTTTCCCTCAGACTCTCCTCTATTGCAATCAATCCATTTCCTCCATCCTTCCTTGGTAGATAAAGACTTGCTTCATTACTTCTAGTATGAAGGTATCTGTGTATCGCTATTTTCTACTTCTTCTGTCCATGGTGACCAGTTCCTCTTTCGTCTATTCAAACACTCTCATACTTTAGCAGACCGTACCTATGGCCCACACGTTAGTGCCTCTGATTAGATTGTTTTTATTCACTTTGGATCGACACAGCTTCTTCACTCTTGTATGTTTTCTGATATGATATTGTCCTTCTTCCTTGTGGTCATCGTCTAGTCTAACTGTAAAATACTACGGTACACATTTCTCTCTGTTTCAGCTTATTGTCCGGAAGTGCTGCTTTATTACTGTTTCCGTTCTCCTATCATTTATCGGTCAACGCTCTTTACTAGACCATTCGGCATACGGACAGTTTGTGAGAAAATGATCTCTGCTAGCTCCATAAAGTTTCAAATTGTTCTCGGACAGTGTGTGGTCAATCGGTCTCATGTTCTTTTGCAGTTTGTAATCATCTCTCCTCTTCTGGACAGCCAGTATCAGTGGCAACATGGTAACAATAAACATCAACAATGACAAGGTATCTCCTCGAAAGATTCCCATTCTCATGTTGACCTGACCAAGATCACTCCCTCCTGCTCTCTGTCGGAACTACATTCCAATTCTTCAGTCTGATGTTGATTAAAGGTATCTTGTTTTAGCTGCCTTAGCCAATACAATTCATTTCAAAATCCATGAATAAGGCATCATGTCATACATGTTCTTGCGATCAATCCAGGCCATTGGCAAGTCTATCAACTTTCTCCAGCAGTTCTTTAAAATTACCTTATTTACAAGAAACTGATACTTTGTTATTCATGATCCTTTTACGCAGCCCTTCTTTTCATTAGCTTGTAGTTGATTTCTTTCATGGTTCACATATAGTTTTTCGCTCTTTATTCCAACGAGGAGTTTCCACATCATGGGTAAGCAAGCGACCGGCCCGTAGTTATTAGCCTTATCACCCTTAACTGGATTTTTTGAATCAGCAATACTCTTCCTTTCCTCATCAACTGTGTTAGAATTCCTGACACACATAGTTTTGTGGGACCTGTTGTGGCTTAGGATGTAACTTTGTTTATCTTTTGAACTAAATACATTAAACTGGGTTAGTGCCAGCTGTCTTCCAGTCAGTCATCTTACTAACTCCAGTTCATATATCCTCCTTCATGATGGTAATGATCACGCGCATCCCTGTGTCATTCAATTCCTGTTCTATTTCTTCAAGTCAAGTTGTCTTCTCATTGTGTCTAACTTCTTATCAGATCTTGTTCCAAAACGAATTTGATTCTGTGGGATCAGGCAACAGCTCTTCCTCGTTTCCCACCATCCAGAGTTCCGCAGAACAGTTGATTTTGTTTGAATTGTAGGTACATTCCTCGCGTCCCTGGTTTTATTCTTTTATTTTAATACATCAGAGTAATACAAAATCCGATTGTGCTTTTGATTTTTGTTTTTCAAACCTTTTCCCTTACATTGTCCTTATTTCATTCTTTATATTATACTACTGTCTCCTTATATGCGAAGAAAGACTTACTACACTTACAGGTTTTCCGTTGCTTGATTTTAAGTAACTTTTCCAATCTTATTGGTGTTATTTCGCATTAATTCCCTCTCCGTATCAGATCACGTTCTTCTTTTGTATAAGATACTCATGTTGGATCTACAGAAGCTGTGCTGTATGTTTGTTATTTTGTACAATCATTGTATCAGTGTAATTTTGTGTCAATGTAATTTTCATTGTCCCTGCGTTCTCTTCTGAATTTATTTTCTTTTGGACGTTTACTTTAGGAAACGTTGTTTAGTTTTAACTTTTTAAGAGGATATGAACTAAAAGACTCTTCATCGTTTTGTCATCGTAAAGAACTTTCAGTACCGAACTAGTCGTTTATATTTTGCTCATTGATTTATTATCAGCTACTATGTAGAATATGCTCTGACATGTATTTTAATTAAAAATTGTTAAACGTGTTTTTGTATTTATATGTTAGTTTTATTTTATTTGTTTCGTGCGTGAAATATGATGTTACAAATAAGAGTTGTGCTCACTTATTTTATTGTTCCCTGTTGATTTATTGAATTCAACAGATCTCTCGTGCGAGCTGACGCACATGTTGCACTTATTGCTCTCACATGATATATGTGAAAATCACAATAATATAAATGTATATTTGCTTACATGCTGCATACATCCATAATGCTTGCAGTATCAAGTCACGCTGTGTATATTTGTAAATAGTGAGGTTTGGGCAATGTGTTTGTTTACTTATCTTATTTACATGTCACTTATTATTTCTGTTTTCAGCCGACACATTCGGGTTATCTTTATTTTCAGAACTTTGTGTCTCTCAAATTCTACATTTCTTCGAGAGATACATTATAAACTATTGGGACTAATAGTTCTGTAAGGAGGCAATTTCTCCCTCGATGATCAATTATATTTGATTACCTTATGACTGTATTAACACATCAAGAGTATGATTACTTGTTTATTCTTTGTGAGATTTTCTGTTGTATACTTGCACTAAAATTTATGGTTGGGAAGCAAGTGTTTTACCACCATAGCCACACCTGCATCTATATATATGTGTGCGTGCGTGTGTGTGGAAGTGTTGTGTGTGTATGCATGTATACATGTAATATATATATAGGTATGTGTGTGTGTGTGTGTGTGTGTACTATATATATATATATGTGTGTTATGTATGTATATATGTATGTCGTGTCTATTTAATTTTTTTATTTTCTGTTTTATTTGTGACACTTACGGAATGAAGCTGTCTTAGGAAATATATTATCATTATTTTCATCATCAACTGGTGTAATTGTTTGTACCTACTGTTTTCCAGTCATGTCATGTTTTCCACGTATTTCTTACTTGGGAAACAAGTTCAAAGAACATATTCTTCTTTTATACTGGTTGGGTTTTACTTGCAACATATGTCATTTTCTGTGTGGATCGATAGAATAGGTTTGATGATAAAATGAACCGTAGTTTATACGCTTATGGTGTCACCAAGTACTATCAACAGTAACAATCCTTCTATTTCAGATGTACTAAACAAATAATTTTACTAGAATTAGTTACGAAGTTATCTTTCAACATTCTCGTTAAATTTCCAGTTTGATTTCTTGTTTTTAAGTCATTGTTACTGGATATTTTTTGGAGCACTAAAGTAACTTTCTCTCATATTAACATAGTTGTAGAATCGTTAGAACGTCGGTAAAATACCTTACTGTATTTATTCCAGTTCTTTGTGTTTTGCATTCAAATCCCACTTTGATTTTTTCGTCAGTTAGAGATCAATAAAATAGAGAATAAGTTAATAAGTTAATAAGAGATTGATTCAATTCACTACCTCGCTCCACTACAAATTCCAGGCCTTCTGCCCAAATTTGAAATAATTATTATTGAGGGAGAGAGCAGTGCATGCCATCAAAATGACACTGGGGTACAAATATACGAAGCTCAGTATACCCATCATGACTACCCGTTTGATAAGGGTACACCAGGCATATGCATCACAACCACATGTGTGTGATAAACAGTGCATGACTTTGCAGGTGGGGGGGGGGGACCAGTTTGACTTTTATTCAGGTCGAGTAATTTATCCCACTCAAAATGTCACTGAATAAGGTTTGTTTAAGGATGATGAACGAAACATATTTCCAGAGATAAGATATTCAACCCCCCCTCCCCAACACATTCCTCTCAACACATGGCTATGGTGTTCCCCCACTACTTCTGCTTGTGATCAGAGATGCGCATATCGTCAGCCACTAAGGGACATGCTCAACTGGTTAAGGTCAAACAACTGACAAGCAACTGTAGCCTATCTCTTATACCAAGGCAAAAAAAAAAATGTACGTGATAACACTTCCAATCAGTCAAGATCAGAACCCATGAGAGGAACTGCCTGGTACTGCATCAGGGAATTTATTATTATTATTATTATTATTATTATTATTATTATTGTTGTTGTTGTTGTTGTTGTTGTTGTTGTTGTAGTTGTTGTTGTTGTTGTAGTTGTTGTTGTTGTTGTTGTTGTTAAGGCAGACTCGTTACCTTGCCGAGTAAAATGCTTAGCGGCATTTCGTTTGACTTCACGTTCTGAGATCGACTTTGATTTTCAACCTTCTGGATCGATAAAATAAGTACCAGTTGAGTACTGGGATCGAATCAATCGACTGTCTCCCTCCTCAGTTTTCAGTCTATAATAGAAAGGATTATTATTATCATCCTTATTATTGTTGTTGTTATAGTGGCTGTGGTTGTTATTGTTGTTCTTCATAGTGTTATTATTATTATTATTATTGCTATTATTATTGTTGTTGCTGTTGATATTATTGTAATTGTTGTATACTGCGTAGATAGTAATATTCTCATACAAATATTATTAAATAAAAATTATAAACCAACATTTCACAGGTCCTTTTGAAAGACGATCAACATAAAGATTAGGAGAAAGCATGGATGAACTGCAAGCTGAATCGATCGGTCAAAGAGTAGGTATTCTACTATTCGTCATATCGTGTACGTCGAACTGATATTAGTGTTAAATTTTATCTCCTTATGACCACACATACACAAACACACACACACACACGCACACACACACACACACACACACACACACACAATGTAACCTGGAATACATTATCCATTGTCACATTGTTTTAGACTGTAGGGTGCGGTCTGAGAGAGATTTGGTTTCTATTGTTAACCAGACACAGAAACTATCTCTTTGGCTAGTAGTCTTTGTGTATTTATGAAAGGAAGGAAATTCCAAACATAATGCTATTCTGAAGTGAATGGGGTTAACATATAAAACTAATTTGATAATATTATCTTGGCTCTACAACCCTTATTGAGTCCTTAATTCAGTGTTTCTCATAAATCTATAGAATAAGTGATATACATTATATTTTCAAACACGTTCAAAACACTTTAAATATATCTATATTCCAAACTGTGTGGATGAACAAATAGGGTTTCTGGGATCAGTATTCATGCGGCCTACCACAAAGAATTTCACACGTAACTAATAGGCATTTCACCACTTATCATTTTGGCTAAGGCGATGTAAGAAGCAATTCTTAATGTATAAAGATAGGTTGTCATTTTGCTGTTACGGATGAAATAACTAATTTAGTGAAAACAAGCATAAGAGTATAATCTATCATTGTATTTTTGGATGAGATAAAAAAATGTAGACTGTATACTAAGACTCTGTAACCACAGTACAGGTGCGGTTAAGGAATTCCGCTTTGAAATTAGAGGAGATAATTTACTAATGAGCATAAAGGAGGCCTTAGGTAGTCTTGCGTTTATTTATGAAAATATCAAAAATGGAGTGAGTCCAAAGCAAAGTAGGTTAACACACGGAATAACTGGTATCAGTAAGAGTGATTTAGCATGAATGAATGATTAAGGTGTTATCAATATGGCCTTTTTCTTTAGCTCCTATCACCATTTAGGTGTATCATATCATTAACATGAGTGAAGGGAATGGAAAAGTGTGCAAAAAGGTCCTAGAAATGTATTTTAGTATCCTGACAGACTTTACATAAACTAGTCTGTATAGAATAACTACAAACTCCAGCTGCCATTTACGTGATTGATAAATGAGCCAAAGCCCACTGTGACATCATGGCACGTGGATTTCGTTGATGTGCTGTCTAGGCAATTATTTTGAAAAGAAAGGAATGAAGTGTAAGAAAGATGTTGTGGTGGTAGTGTCCAAGCTGGAAGTGAACCAGCGATCAGAGCTGTGCAGAACACACGTGTTGGATTAGGACGGATGAAGTATAAAAAGATATATCGTCAGAATAACGAAAATACACATTCAGAATACTTAAAAAAAACATTTTTATCTGCGAAACACGAACTTAGTTTTTGACCAACTAATGCAGTAGTATTAGTTACAAACTTGCCTCTTATATACATTACCTAGCTTTGTACATAGTGTTTGAATGCACAACAAATACTACATATATATACTTGTCTGATCAGCTACTCCGGTCCACATCTTTCGGTTTCTCCCTGTCCGCCCGCAACGATTAAACTTTGAAAGCCAGCCATATTTGTGAATTAAAAGGTAAACACTTACCTTACAATCTTAAGTGGAAAATATCCAAATCAAAACCTATTCTGGAAATGAGAAACCTTGTAATATTTGCACTACTGAGTGGATTTAGTGAAGTGGTCAAAAATGCAATCCTTATGACATTTTGAAAGTCTTACAAATTCAAGACTTTTAAAACTTAAAAAAATATTTTCAAATAATTAACTACGCATGTAAACAATATCATTCTATACATATCTTTATTCCACTTTATTTTCAAATTTACATTTTCGCTTACAATATTTAGCAACTTCATTTATTTACAAAGGTAGTTTAATTCTACTGTATTTCGGGATGGTGGAAATATCTGTTTCAACACACAGTTTCACATCAGGAATCTTGCAACACGAATTCATAAATATAGTTAAATTCATTTTTTAATAATTATAACTACCTGATTACATAACCCCAAATCACAATACGTCCTTATTCCACTTGATTTTCTTATTCACATCTCTTTTCACAATATATCTAACTTAATTTATCCACTAATTTAGCTTGATTCAAAAAATAAATTCACTTTCTTAATCATTCTATTTTCGCTGGTTAACCTAAATTCCCTAATTTTTTTTTTATTTCGTTTATTTTCAGATTTATATCTCCACTTATAGTATTAATATCTTCATTTAGCAACAAATTTTGTTTGATTCCAATTGTAGATTCATTTCATTTGTACTTTTTATCCTCTATTATTGATTAATAACAAACTCTAGACAATGATATGTGTTTTAAATACAGTCACATGTATAGATTCTAATATTCAATTAATCCAATACATTTACATTTATAGTACGTAACTTAGTCTTAAAATAATTTAGTATGATAAAATTAGTAATTGATTATAATATCTTCGTAGATACTCTTGTAGATTTAAAGTAATTATGTTCCACATCACCACTTAATATTCTCTGTATTATTATTTCTAATACACAAGCTTAGATTGGTATTCCTTGTTAATACTACTTTAAAAAACAAATTCAATAAAGCTTTTGATTTCAATTAACATTGTATGAATATGGCGTGCTGGCAGGAATGTTAGCATGTCGGGCGAAATGTTTAGCGGTATTTCGTCTGTCTTTACGTTCTGAGTTCAAATTCCGCCGTGTCGACTTTGCCTTTCATCCTTTCGGAGTCGATAAATTATGTACCAGTTGCGTACTGAGGCGGATATTATCGACAGGCCCTCACCCTTAAAATTTGTGCTTAGAGTAGAAAAGAATTAACGTTGTATGATAAATATTAACCTTAAATTTTGGAATCATTATTGTCTGTTCTATATTTGATATTGTCTGCTGTTTATATTACATATCTTTGCGGTTTTATATTAAAGAAATCAATACTTTAACTTAAATATTAAATAATTATTTTTTAAATGTCTTTTGAAATCATTACTCTTATACGTTTAAATTAATACACTACATCTGCTCTTATCAATACACTACAATCTATAGTGTATACGGTTATACTGACTTTCTCAGCTGATACACTTTCAAGACACCTCTAAATTCCTTAACGTTTTTATTTGAATCATGCAACATTGTCTCATGGTCCAAGTAGTATAAATAAATATCAAAAATCAATATTTTTTTTCAGTTTCCTTATACTTGCTTAATCAATAGTTTCTAATCACTGCATCAGATATACTAATTTCATTTAAATTCTTTAATCAATTTCCACTCTTCCCTCGCCCAAAACTATTTTCTCATTATAGCCTTTACTGCAACGAAAAACGGATTTGTAATTTGTTACCTTTTTAGCAAAACTGTTTTAAAATTATATACAAACCTCCAAGTTGAAGCTTTCCGTTATTTGCTCCTCCAGCATCCACCGATATTTTGTTGGTGTCTTGTACACAAATTTTGTTCTTATACAGCATTTGCTTATCCACTATATGTTTATGTATTCTCAAACTATCCTTAATTAAATAACTCTCTGAATATTTTAAAATGAAACAGACAACTATGCGTTAAAGACACTATTCTTGAATAAATATTTAAACTGAATCACTTAGTAGTTAATAATTTTATTCCGTTAAAAATACCTGTGCTTCACAAGAGATATTTTAAGTTACAAAGACATATGAAAATGCAATTAACTTATCGAAAAACAAACATTAACTATTTTTTGCATAGGGCAGAAAATTTCATCAAAAGAATGTTCACATTTCCGTGATTAATCCAGGATCTAAACTCAATCATAAGTTCGGATAAAGGTCCACTGATAATTAGACTGCAAGCTCCTACATTTCAACAACTCTGTCTACGGATAACAAGTATCCGAGGTACGCGTTATACAAGATAATCAACCGAAGTATTTGTTAAAACCGATAACTTGTATATACTGTATAAAGCAGAACGACATTTCAAGGGTTATTTTTTTCCGATTCTGTGATTAAATATTCATAAAAATCCAAAATACCCCTTAAACTAGGACACTATAAACGAAATCAAGACTTGTGAAATAAATTTATCTCTGACATATCAGGTTGATGGAAAAGCAAGCAACGTTTTGAAATATGAAATTCATCACAATATATTTCAACAATGCGGAAATTTTATACATCAAAGTAAGTACCATTACAATCAACACATTTTTGCCAACAAGTTAGAAGCTCGTTTATTCCAGTAACATAAAAATCTGGAGTTCTGGAGCTGATGAACTCTTTGAACGCACTTTCAGCATCTGTTTGATTTTTGAGCTTCTCTCGCAGGAAACCATCAAGGTGCTTGAAAAAGTGGTAGTCGTGGGAGAAAGATCTGGGGAATAAACTGAGTAGGGAAGAACTTGCCGCTTCTCTTCCTTCTCTTGCTCATAGTTCTTATTTTTTATCTTTTCCATTTCTGCTTCCATCCTTCCTTCCGTCTCCATTTCTCCTTCTATCTCCTCTTTCTCACTCTGCATCGGATCAGTCTGCTTATTTTTATATAAGGGACACTTCAGTCTCATGTCCCCCCTTTCATCGCAGATGTAGCCATTGGGACTGCGACCCTCCACTATGACGTTTAAGGAATTTTCCCCTTCAATCCCTACTTGGTAGGGAAGCATCTGTATATTTTCAAATGTGGCGAATAGCCATTTCCACTCTGCTTCCCCACCAATTCAACATATCCGTTCTTCCAACATCTCTAAACTCCGGCTTATCCTCGGTGGCTGCCTTAATGGCTGCCACCAATCACTCTGTCTTAATCTCAGGCGGCACTCTACAATACACCTTCCCTTATATGTGGGCAAGAGCGCCACCTTGTCCGTCCTCAGGATACCTATGGAGTGTGAGGCCGCCTCTTCTTCGGTTGCAAACCACACCTCCACTGTTCTATACCTCTTTTCTCTGCTTACAAATGTTGCTTCTTCTTCACCACACACCAACTTTTCGTTAATTCCTCTTTATCCAAGTGTACCCTCCTTGCTTTTAACTGTGTAGCTGCCTTTGCCGCAGCAGCTTTCGCGTAGCTCTCCATAATGCTACGCTCTTCCTCACCCCCAAATGGGGGGAAAAAGAATCAAACCAACAGCAGCAGCAAGTAACAACAACACCCGCGAGACGCTTCAACAATATTATTAACAGTAAAAAAGTAACAACAGCTCTCACCTTCTCACAAACAATCACATTCAAAATCACAAGCGGGCGTTTCGCTAATACTCGCGAGCAGTTTCAGCTGCCTTACATCCATTTTTGAAGTTGAATAGGAAAAAATCGCTCGAATACCGCACTTTGACAGCTCCATTTCATATGATTGTAACAACAGTGAAAAAAAAAATTAATGTTAATTTATTTATGCATTTGGAGAAGTCTACGTCTGTATTATCAGACAATTGCAAAAAAAATGTTTAAAGAAATTCAAAAATCCAGTACAAACTCTTCATGGTTCAAAACGTTGCTTACTTTTTACTCATCCTGATAGATTTTAAGAACCGGAGTGAACCTATAGTGAATTCACAACCATGCTTTACCTTCAAAATCCATAGACCGATGTTTATTCGATACGCACTATTAAACTTGTTAATACAACTAAAATAGATATGAGAGTAATACCGAAACGGGTTTAAGAGTGAATCATGCATAATTTCAAGACGTTATTTGTCTCGCATAAAGAGAACAAAATCCTAGAAAAGTAAAACGGAATCTTTGCAGTTCATATATATATATATATAATATATATATATATAATATATATATATATATATATATATATATATGTGTGTGAAAGAAAAAGAATGACTTTACTGGAAGTTCTAATCAATTTAATTTTTTAATATTATAATTTTACAGTTTGGTTTGTAAGTTCATTATTTTCTTCGGTGGGAAGATTTTTTCAATGATTTGTTGTTAATTTTTCTGGAAAACTTTCTGACATTGTCAAACTGATCTCAGGTTGTGTTGTGCTGTATGATTCTCTATATAAGAGATTTGGGTGTGCCTGGGGTGAGGTTGAGGTTTGTTAATAAGTGTGGGAGTGAAGGAGTGTTGATGAACAAGAGCTGGAAGAAAGGCAAAAACAAGATAATTGATTGAGAAAGGAGTTGGGTAGGGCGTTTGAGGAGTGTGTGATAAAGGGCTTGTAGAAGTACCTATTTCTTTATTACCCACAAGGGGCTAAACACAGAGGGGACAAACAAGGACAGACATAGGTATTAAGTCGATTACTGCGTAACTGGTACTTATTTAATCGACCCCGAAAGGATGAAAGGCAAAGTCAACCTCGGCGGAATTTGAACTCAGAACGTAACGGCAGACGAAATACCGCTAAGCATTTCGCCCGGCGCGCTAACGTTTCTGCCGCTGGTTCCAGTTGAATAGTTGATCTATATATATATGTATGCATGCATGTTTGTATATGTATATATGACTCCATTTGAATAGTTGACATGTAGATATATATGTATGCATGTCTGTCTCCCTGTCTCCCTGTCTGTCTGTCTATCTATCTATCTATGTATCTATCTATGTATCTATCTATCTATCTATATCTATCTATCTATCTATATCTATCTATCTATCTATCTATCTATCTATCTATCTATCTATCTATCTAACTATGTATCTATCTCTTTTTCTCTCTTTATACATACTTACATACATACATATATGTATATATGATATGTGTGTTGTATAAATGATAACACAAATGGGCTGAGGTTCACCACAGCTGTTCCAGACGTGGTTCCTTTAGATGATAAAAAAAAAATATCTGAAACAGGTGTAGTGAACCACAACCCATATGTTTTATTATCTATACAACACCACACTCAGAACCTTTCCTACGTTGGATATTGAGCCTATAGTGGTCCATGGACAATTCGCCGGAGTATACTCTTGTCTGATTTTGCGTATACGTTGACTGTTTTTGGTGTATACTTGTGGATGTATACGTAACTGGAAGGACAAATCGGTACATGTTTTAGTAAGTACGTGAGTGTCCATAAATACAGTTAATGTGCAGGTATGTTATCTTCGACTCTACCTTGGTACTTTTGTTATTAAAATGCCTCGATTGTATTGAATTTTGAAAATAATTATATGTATGTATAACATAGATAATATATACATATACATGGTGCTACCGAAAAATATTGTATTTTTGAGCAAATAGCTTACAAACCAACAAAAGCTGTCCTTGCAATTAACCAATCAGTGTAGAGTAAATGGCCAAGGGTTAATGTGGCATTTTTAATATGTGTATATATGTTCTATCTGATCGCTCACAAGGACATTAGTGAGCTCACTTTTTGTATTGCATGTTTTGTGAATTTCTTACGGGTAACAAAGCAGCACATGCAAGAAGTATATGAACTGTATATCCTGATGAAGTGAGTGTCCGAAAATGCCAGAGGTGGACTAACAAATTCGAAAACTCTGATGTTGATGTTTTGTATGGGTATAGATCGGGAAGAACAGATGTTCTCAATAACGACTCGTTGAAATTGCAAATGAAAAGGATGCGCGTCAGTATATCAGTCACTCAACCCGGAGCTTTGATAAACCCTGATAATTTCAAGCAGACAGAAAAAGTGTATAGAGAAGGGAAGCGGTTAACATATAAAACGTCCGGTTAGAACGAAGTTGTGCATTCAACGAGAGAAGAAGAGGGAAGGTAAATTCATTAACCTCGGAATCTTTACCTCACCTTCCCTACTCATCAGGCCTAACACTGTCAGATCTCAGTTGTTCAAGTCAAAGACACACGAATACCTTACCAATTGAAAAATCATTCACAAGCAAGGATAGTGTCATAACGACACTCCAAACAATAGTAAATATGAATGGCGCTTAAAATTTACGACAGCTGTTTCAGTAGAATTCTATTTAAAGTAGTCGTAAAAGATTACATCATAATATTCAATCTGCCATCGACATTTACAATCCCTAGTCAACATTCGCTGGGCTGGTGAGACGGATCGATAGTTACACATTGGATTTAGTACATACATGTCTCCGGTAACCTGCCATCACTTGCTCTCTACAAACGATTATTTATTTCACCGTGACCACTATGTCTTCGCATCTTACCACTTTGTGGTGTCTTAGTGTTTACGCGCACGGATTCTTAATGCATCCTTATATATATATATATAATATATATATATATATATATATATATATATATATATGTATGTATGTGTGTGTGTGTGTGTGTGTGTGTGTGTGTGTAAGACGTGAAATTAGTAGACAGTGACAGTTCAATACATGTTTCGTATAAGTCAATGACATGGTAATTTGCAATAATTCATGCATTCGACTTCACTCAGTTTTTATATATAAATGTGTAGGTGGGTGATTGTGTGTGTATGTGTATAAGACGGGAGATTAGTGGACAGTGACAGGTCATAACGTGTTACTTATCAGTCAATAATAGCCTGGTAATTTTTTAATAATTCATGCTTTCGACTACAGTCGATTTTTATTTATGAGTGAGCTGTTGTCACCCAATTCATCTCCTTTTATGATACATAGACACTCAAACACAAACGCCCACACCCACATTCACACATACATACATACATACATACATACATACATACATACATACATACATACATACATACATACATACATACATACATACATACATATATATATATATATATATATATATATTATATATATATATATATATATGTGTGTGTGTGTGTGTATTCTCTTATACTGTTTTATTTCTTTCAGTCATTTGACTGCGGTCATGCTGGAGCACCACCTTTAGTTGAACAAATCGACCCCAGAACTTACTTTTTGTAAGCCTTTTACTTATTCCATTGGCCTCTTTTTGCGGAACCGCTTGGCTACGGGGACGTAAATACACCAGCTTCGATTGTCAGGAGATGGTGGGGGGACAAACACAAACATACACACACACACATATATGACATTATATATATATATATATATACACGACGGGATTCTTTCAGTTTTCGTCTACCAAATCCACCCACAAGGCAATGGTCGGCCCGAGGCTATAGTAGAAGACATCTGCCTAAGGTGACACGCAGTGGGACTGAACCCGGAGCAATGTGGTTGGTAAGCAAGCTTCTTACGACACAATCACACCTATATTTATATGCAGCATATATTAGGAATAACGAACCGTAATACTGCATTTCATGTAATGAATTCAGCATTAATCATGTTGCAAATATTGCTAATTCAAACTATAATTGCCTGTATTTTCTCCATTTTTGCGTAACTACTTTAGAATTAATTTGCGGAGTGCCTGGCATCGATAAATAGTCGTGTTCAATCTTGTGATTGAATGATAAAACGTGAATATTAAATTATTGATGTTACAGTATACTTACAGTGTAAAAATCGCCCTGAAATTACAAGCTGAAATCTACCGAGCTAATAACCACGACTGAACCAACCCAAACTAATTGATACACACACACACACACCACACACACACACACACACACACACACTCACATAGAGTGTGGCAAATGTCACAAGTAAGTTCAATATGTTACGGAATTGTCAAAGACATGCTTTAATTTTTCTAAAATTGAATTAAATGAATACGATAAGGATCAACTCATACACAAAATATATAATAATAATAATAACAATGATAATAATAATAATAATAATAATAATAATAATAATAATAATAATAATAATAATAATAATAATGATGGTGATGATGATGATGATAATGATGATGATGATCATAAAGCTGTAAAACAATTGAAATAGAAAAATAGAAATATCCCAGCAATGGTTGAGAAGCTCAGGACTCAAAGCAGAGACAGAGGGATTTTTAATTGCAGCACAAGACCAAAGCCTCCGCACCAGAAATTACCAAAAGCATATAATGAAAAGAAATATAACAAGTAACTGCAGAATATGTGGAGATGGACAAGAAACAGTAAATCATATCATCTCTGGCTGCCCAGTCATGGCTAAGAAGGAATATATTCACAGACACGACAGACTTGGGACCTTCATACACTGGAAGCTATGCCAACATTATGGAATAACAATAGAAAAAAGATGGTATAAGCACACACTAGAAAAGGTCACAGAAAACGAAAAAGCAACCATACTCTGGGATATGTCAATACACACAGAGATAGAGAAATTAAGGCCAACAGGCCAGATATAGGTTTCAGAGATCATGAAGAAAAAATGCTTTCTAACTGATGTATCAATACCAGCAGATGACAACGTGTCTCTAAAATAAATGGAGAAACTTTCAAAATACAAAGACCTGGAAATAGAGGTAACTCGAATGTGGAATCTCAAAACAGAAACAATTCCTATCATAGTAGGTGCATTAGGCATAAAAAAAAATTCAGACAAATACATAACAAAAGCACCAAGACTTACAAACACATATAACATACAGAAAATTGCAATACTGGGCACTACCCACATCTTATGCAAAACACTTTCAATACAGTAACCATCAGAGCATCACAACAAAACGCAGCACATACCAAGACACACAGAGCTGCGCTCGGTAGTGAAGTGAAAGCACGCTATAAAAATATAACTACTGAATAATAATAATAATAATAATAATAATAATAATAATAATAATAATAATAATAATAATAATAATAATAATAATAATAATAATATAATAATAATAAATGCCCTGATGCAGTACCAGGCAGTGGCTCTCATGGCTTCTGATCTTAACTGATTGGAAGTGTTATCATGTACATTGTTTTGTCTTGGTATAAAAGATGGGCTACAGCAAATATTCTGCTCAATACCACAGATTTGCTTGTCAGTTGTTTGGCCTTAACCAGTTGAGCATGTCCCTTAGTGGCTGACGATATGTGCATCTCTGATCACGAGCAGAAGTAGTGGGGGAGCATCATGGTCATGTGTTGAGAGGGATTCTTTGGGGTTGAATAATTCACCTCTGGAAACATAGGTGTTTCGTTCAACATCCTAAAGCAACCCTTATTCAGGGACCTTTTGAGCAGGATGGGCTACTCAACCTGAAGAAAATTCTAACTGGGCCCCACCTGCAAGGTCATGTGCTGTTTATCTTGATATGAGATCACTATGTCGCGCACATATGGTTGTGATGCATGTGCCTAGTGTACCTTTATCAGACGGGTAGTCATGATGGGTATATTGGGCTTCGTATATTTTACCCCAGTGTCACTTTGATGGCATGAACTGCTCTCTCACTCAATAATAATAATAATAATAATAGATGCCCTGATGCAGTACTAGGCAGTAGCTGTTATAGCTTTTAATCTGAACTGATTGGAAGTGTTGTCATGTACATTGTTTTGTCTTGGTATAAAAGATGGGTTACAGCAAATATTCTGCTCAATACCACAGATTTACCTGTCAGTTGTTTGACCGTAATCAGTTGAACATGTCCCTTAGTGGCTGACAATATGTGCATCTCTGACCACGAGCAGAAGTAGTGGAGGAGCATCATAGCCATGATTTGAAAGGAATTCTTTGGAGTCTGGATAATTCATCTTTGGAAACATGGGTGTTTCGTTCATCATCCTTAAATAATCTTTATTCAAGGACCTTTTGAGCGGGATGGGCTACTCGACCAGAAGAAAATTGTAATAGTGGGTTAGAAGGGCGCTAGAGAAGGGGAAGCAGCCCCCGAAATATGGCATATACACTCTTATCCACTTTTGTCTTCGATCACATTGCCAGTTTGCATCTGATGTCTCGATACGAAACGTTGTTGCAAAAATCTGGGCTGGCTATAAGTTCTATAGAATATCTGTAGAAATAACTTTATACACACACACGCGCGCTTGCACACACACACACATTTATATAAACAGTTGCAGCGTGGAAGGTGTTTATAAGCCATTTAAAAACACACAAAAACCGTTAGATTCACTTCAACATTTAAATTTGATTTGTCAAAATATTTTCGTCGCTTTGAAACTGCGACCTGTTCACTGACAAAATTTCGTGCCGCAGGAAATTTTGTCAGTGAACAGGTCGCAGTTTCAAAGCGACGAAAATATTTTGACAAATCAAATTTAAATGTTGAAAGGAATCTAACGGTTTTTGTGTGTTTTTAAATGGCTTGTAAATACCTTCCACGCTACAATTGCTTTTGTTTCAGCACACGATCTCAGATCAGGTCACTTGCTATGCAAGTTCATCTTCTTAATGTATATATATATACGAGGGACCCTTGACCATTCAGCATCTGCTGTACGACTGGCGCGAATGATTTGTTTGTAGCGACCAAATGTTCATGCCGCATATTGATTCCATCAAATCGAGGCTGTCTGAACAGGTACACTATGCGCCATGCATCAAGTGTCGAAGTGATCGCAGAGCAACGTGAAATGATATGTTTTGCTCAAGAACACAACACAGCAACCGACCCTAACCATACACGCTCACACACACACACACACACACACACACACACACACACACACACACACAAAGATATACATATATGTATATGCATGCAGGCATCCATCCATACCTACGTCCATTCATCCATACACACATATACAGTTGCGGCCAAAATGTTCAGAACGGCATTGTTTTCGCCAGAAAAGTAGGTATAAGTTTTTATCAAAGTTGTTTCATATTCTATAATTTTCATAAACAATAAATAGGATATTAATTGTTAAATTCTGAGATTTCGGTGTAATTTAAGAGGATAATACAAAAGTTATGGATGATTTAGTGATTTACTGCAAAAGCATGGCGGCCAAAATGATCAGAACGGTTGCTTTTACTCCGTGTTTTAGTATATTTAACCGGCGAACTCTAATGTTTTGAATTTGTTTACGTGATGGTTTGTTTACTAAACATTAGTAAGAATATCTGCAGTGTACTTTGTTAATATAATGCCACTTACTCCGTTACCAATTCGTCAGCAGATTATTAAGCTTCGAAAGAAGGATAATTTAAGTATTGGGTCTATTGCAAAGATTGTTAACAAATCAAAAAGTGTTGCTCACGGTATTCTTAAGGTCTTCGATGATTGTGGTTCGTGTGAAGCAAGAAAGTCTACAGGTAGGCCAAGAAAAACGACCAAGAGAGAAGATCGTGCTATGGTAAAGTTGGTTAAAAAGGACAGATTTAAAACTGCTGCTGCTGTTTCTCGGGAAATGAGCATTGTACTGAAGAAAACGTTATCTCGAAAAACTGTGTCTCATCGTTTAGTTGAACATAACCTACAAGCAAGATCACCTGCAGTGAAGCCACTGATCAGCTCCAAAAATAAAAAGTGTCGTCTTACCTTTGCAACCGAACATGTGTTGTGGTCTCAAGAAAAATGGCAAACGGTGCATTTCAGTGATGAATCTAAGTTTATGTTATTTGGCTCAGATGGGAAAAGTAGGTGAAAAATTGTCGCCTAAATGCCTTAAGACTAGTGTTAAATTCGGTGGAGGAAGTGTCATGGTTTGGGGGATGATATCTGGAGATGGTGTGGGCTCTTTGGTGCGATTACACGGAAAGGTAAATGCAGGAGTTTATAAACAACTTGTAAAAGATCATGTCTTGCCTGTGCTGAGAAATTCAACTAAGCGACCACCCATATTCATGCAGGACAATGCCCCATGTCACAAGGCTAAGGTGGTCATGAACTTCCTCAAGGCTGAAAAGGTTATTATTATGGATTGGCCTGCTCAAAGCCCAGATCTCAATCCTACTGAAAATGTGTGGAATATTCTAGGAGAACGTTCGAAAGCCAGAAATCCTAAAACAACCGAGCAATTACGGAATGCCCTTCAGGAAGAATGGAATAAGATCACCTTGCAAGAAATTGAAAATTTAATTTCCTCATGCAGTCGAAGATGTCAAAGTGTGATTGAAGCTAAAGGGCTTCACACTAAATATTAAATAATTCCAGTATTCTCTGTCATTTTTTATTATTTTGTTATTTTTTCAACCGTTCTGATCATTTTGGCCGCCATGGGTTTTGCAGTAAATCCCTAAATCATCCATAACTTTTGTATTATCCTCTCAAATTACACCAAAATCTCAGACAATAACAATTAATATTGTATTTATTGTCTGTGAAAATTATAGAACATAAAACAACTTTGATAAAAACTTATACCTACTTTTCTGGCGAAAACAATGCCGTTCTGAACATTTTGGCCGCAACTGTATATATGCCTTACTGACTGGTCCTTCTTCGCTGTATACGATGGTCATGCTCGAGCTAATGTATCGGCCTGTTGTGCAGCTCTGCTGATGGAGCATTTTGCCAATAAAAATTTTCGGGGCAAGCTTGATGTCAGCTAGGGTACAGAAATCCTTCTCTCTATTATGGATGTGCAGAAAGGCATCAAGACTGGCTTTCTTAAGTTTCATGACTGCATGCGAACAATGCCAGAAGTGGATCGTGGGGAAGACAAAAGTGACTCTACAGCAGTATGTGCCATTTTCTCACCAACAAACATTTTCTTTGCTAATTGTGGAGATTCTCAGGCGGTGCTGTGTCGAGTTGGTAATTGTCCCTTCTCAACTACCGATCACAAACCTGTAAATCCCATTCAGAAGGAACGTATACAGAATGCTGGAGGCGGTGTTATGATACAGCGAGTCAGTGGATCTTCAGCAGTATCCCGGGGTCTAGGAGACTTTGAATATAAAAGAATGTTGAAGGAAAAGCGCCATGTAAGCAGTTAGTATCTCCAGAACCAGAAATCTTCACCAAATGTCGAAATGAGAAGGATGAATTCTTAGTACTTGCTTGTGATGGAATTTGGGATGTCATGTCCAATGAAGAACTCTGTGATTTTGTTAGGAGTAGAATGCTCATTACTGAAAGTCTTGAAGACATTTGCAATAAAGTTGTAGATAGATGTTTATATACGGGAAGTCAAGATAACACGAGCATTGTCCTCATAGCTTTTCCAGGAGCACCTAAGCTATTAGATGAGGAAAGAGGACTGAACACACGTTTGGAGAACAAAATTAAAGAAATCCTAGACAACTGCAAACCTGAAGGTGATGTCGACCTTTCTCTTGTGATGAATGAGTTGATAGATGATAAAATAGAAGGATTACCACCAGGTGGTGGTTTAAGTTCTAAGAGAATGACAGTTGGAAGTATTTTGAAGCGACTCAGACCGGGAAAAATTTAGAATAGCTTCTGTATTGATTAATGAGCTGTACTGAGAAGATTGAATGATGGTTTTATAGAAATTAATGTACCAACACCTACCAACCACTTCCTGTCACATGACTACTGCTATTATCATTTCTGTTACAAATTATTATACTACTGTTATTACTCTACTACAATTTACCATTAATACTGGCAACACCATAAATAGAAATCCCCAACCATCACCATTTTAAAACCACCCAAAACTAAACAGCGAACAAGCTGACAGCCAACGCATTTATGAAATAAATTACACCAAATCTAAAAATCACCCATATACCAGGAACAGAACAGACCAACAACGTCTTAATACCAGGCATAACTACCCCATTACAACACAAAATAACACTAGGATAAGAAGCAGATCTCATACCAAGCACTACTATCCCATGGCCCAAAATTACTGGTCCCCACCGAATACAAGAACAGCACAAAATAACACTAGGTCAAAAAACAACCTGCATACAAACAATTCGAAACAAAAATATGCCATATACAGAAATGTTACCCACATCACTAACTACAACACCCATAGACACCCACACACACATAACAATCTCAGGTAACAATACCACCACTCTCCCAGACCAATCCCATACA
>NC_042997.1:68375049-68422549 GCF_006345805.1 Octopus sinensis
GCCTCACAGTGGGACTGAGCCCGGGACCATGTTATTGGTAAGGAAGCTAGTTACCACACAGGTACTCCTGCGCCTATATATATATGACCATCTCCGTCCAGCCATCGCTATGATCGACCGCTAGCCACTAACGCTTTTTTTTATTCTCTCTGTTTATTTTCTCGTGTTCCTTTCTGCTGAAGTGCGTAGGCTCGAAACGTAAAAGACTTTCTCACGTCCTCGAGGCTTAAACTAATACACCTGTTTGTTGTTTATACACCTGTCTTCGTCTTTTGTTATTTTTGTAAATTCCAACTCTATCTATCTATCTATCTATCTATCTATCTATCTATCTATCTATCTATCTATCTATCTATCTATCTATCCATCCATCCATCTCTCTCTCTCTCTCTCTCTCTCTCTATATATATATATATATATATATATATATATATATATAGTTGCAGAATTATCCGCCAGAGCCCTATTGCTGATTGTAGAAGTATATTTTGCTCAAATTAAATTACTTAACCTTTAACAACTTTTTTCATGTGATATTACTTGTATGTAATTGTATTTGAATATATTTTCTTTTATGATGTAACTACAAGTCTAAAGTAACATTTGTCTTTGTTTTCTGACGGGTGGAACTTTTGAGAGCTTGTGTATTCATAATCATAATTTTTTGAATTAAGAAAATATTATATTTGCTTTACTTCGTATATTTTTTTGTAATTAAATAGTGATACGCAAACCCATTTTGTTCAGAAAAATCTTGGCGCTGACACTTCTTATTCAGTGCTTTGGTGTATTGTCCACCATGTGAGTATGCACATTAAAGCTGACTCTAAAAAGAAATCATGTTAGTTCAACTCTTGCATCTTCAGGAACTGCCCCTAAGACGTAATGATAATAATTGAAAAATACAATGCCACTGGAAACCGAAGGCATTTAAAGTAAATTAGTATATCCGATGAAATGAGTGGAGTGGATAGAACGAGAAAACATTCTCCCATGACATAATCAGATTCCAAGAGACATAACGGTCTTGACAGCCAAACCTGCACAATTACAGAGCTTTGGTGTATTCAAATTTCGTGAAATTATGAGTGGGATGCCTACTTTCAGCTGCATATTGTGTTGAAGAAAATTGGGAAATTCTGTGGGAATAGTCGATAACACCATTAACATCAACTATATGATAAACTGATTTGTATTAGCTTGCTTGAGCACATCATATAGTTCAGAAGGCCAATCGTGGTTACTATTCTTCTTGAGAGGCTAGAATGAACCTTTAGTAGCAGATTCATAAGATGTGTTAATAAGTGTTTTGCATTTTTTTCTATCTCCAGCCACTCTGCCAACTAGTTGCTAAGTATTTCGGTCAAGTGAAGGAAAACTTGAAATTACAAAGAAAAAGTTTTCTATCTTCCATATTTGAAAACGTGTACTAATTTTTCTAAGACATGACATTTAAATGTGGAATTTAATAATGACTGGATTCCAAATACACGTACGCACGCGTACAAATACACACATGCACAGACACTTAAACACACACGTGCCCAGACACTTAAACACACACACTCTTTTCTCCCCCTCTCTCTTTCTATGTGAATGTAAATATGGGTGAGAAAGTGTGTGCAAGCGCGGAGTAAGCTCAAGGATAGCGAAGTTTGACGTGACAAATTGGTAACGTTTTTGTATCTCAGACTAACACTACTAAATAACCATTACAAATCAAACACTACTCAGTTAAAACTTTCAGATTCCTTTCATCTAACTTTAATTCCAAAGCAATTTTGAATATTTTTTTTGCACATGTATTTTTCTAGGTGCACTCTGTGTGTGAGCGCGCGTATTGATGTTATTAACATGCTATCAAAATAGCCGAAAAGAAGAGAAAATAAGAAATAAAAAGAAAAATTGCAAAGATAAGAAAATTCACGCGCGAATCTCAACGGACAACCTATTGGAAATGTCCTGAAGTGAGAAGAAAAATGAGTTGAAACAGTAACAGTGCAGGTGTATGATAAAGAAGTGGAATATTAACGTGTCTATGTATGTATATGTGTGTGATTGTGCGTGTGTTTGTGTGTGCATGTGCGTGTGTGTGTGTATGTATGTATGCGTGTATGTATGTATGGTTTTTCTTTGAGTGTAAGTTCTTAAGGGTGTGTTCAGGTTAGTCACTAACAAAACAAGACTTTTTGAGTTAAGAAATTTCCCGGTGTTTGTATATATGTGGTTGAGTGTGTGTACGTATCTTCTATTTTTTAATTATTATAAATCTTCTGCTGAGGAGGGAACCGGTTTCCAACAGAGATACAATACTCCATCTCAGGGATGTAGTTAACACAGACAAATTCACATTTGATACTTGAGAAACGTCTTGCATATTTTTACTGTTCCACTCACGGATTGCACTTGCAATGTTCGAATTAGCCGGTCGATTTCTCTTTCTGAAAATCCCAGTTTATCCAGATTCTCGTTTAAGCATTTACTAACAAAACCTAATGCTCCAATTATTATTAGTATGAATATGAATTCATAGTCTGGATATGGAAGCTAAAGGATTCGAAGCAGTTGTCTTTAACGGTTTTGTGTTTAACGGTTTTGTGTTTAACGGGTTTGTTGTAGTGCATTGTGTATATGTGTATATAGCAATGTACCTAGGTATGTGTGTAAGTGTGTATATATGTCTGTTTATACATATCTACGTACATATGTAAGTATATATATATATGTAGGTATGTATGTATCTGCATGTGTTTTCATATTGTGTTTATGTTCCCTATGTTATTTGTTGATGTGCATGTGTATGTGTATGTGTTTGTATGAGTTGCCACGTGTTGTGTTGTACAGCTGTATTTGTGTGTATATATGTATGTATATATGTGTGTGTATGTGCGTGTACATTGGTTTCAGTGTAGTAGTGTGCAAAATATTTTTGATATGTGTGCGTTACTTAACTTTTTTAACATTTGTGTAACTATTTTGTAATAATGCGTAATTTTTTTTTAAGCAAGTGTGTGTGAATGTAATGAAGTATGTGTTTATATGTGCATGTGTATTTATGTTGCTGTTGCGGCCACTCCAATTTCAAAACTCACATTTTTTTCTCAGAAGTACAGGAGTCTATTATTGTTCAGGCCCCTAAGTTACAGGAGTTCACGGAACTGTCTTCCTTCAACATGATCGCGTAGGAGGTAACTGTATATTTCGGACATAGCAACGTAAGCGAAGAGACATGGGTGAACCTATTATTAGGTTCATCTTATGACAAGCATTTAGCAATTGACTATAAACCAAAGTAGTCCTTAGAATAAAATCACATATTTTATAAGAAAATTAACGAGTTTCTTTAAGCATCTATTGTCACACAATCATTCTTGCATTTCTTTTATTAATTCGTTTACTATTTTGTTTCTATCATTGGATTACAGCCTCATAAAGCTAAGTTAATTTTTGGTGTGAGCAGAAAACTAGTGAAAATAATCGAATAATTATAGTGAAAATACTTGACCCAGGTTTCATACTGCTACATATTTTATTGAATCGGCTGAATTGAACACGAAATTGTAACAACTGACTAAACTATTAATATTGTAAACTATCTTGTTCAACTCATCATTATCGAATATGATGAAATCTTTTAATTCCACTACATACATTGCATTGCTGTTCGGTCGAATTATCAGTTTTATTTTTGTCGACGATTCTCTGATAAAATGCAAAGTCAACGTCAACAATATTTGAGCGCAGATTAATAAGATAAAATATCTGATAGAACCCACCCCACCCTACTTCTCCCATATTTAATTATGCTTAAAAACAGAACTCCAATTTTATTTAGACTATTGGTCATTCAGAAAACAATAACATTTAATTTAAAAATAAGTAGTGGGTTTATCAGTCTGTCATACACACAAATATACATGCATATTCATTACTTTAACTAAACTGACTTTCGTTTTATGGTTGATTGGTTTAGCGAATTACCAAGCAGATCGAAATCGCGTAAATAGAGGTAGACACGTTTTTAGTAATATCACCAATAATTTTTTTCTAATTTTGGAACGAGACCAGCAATTTTGAGGGGAGGGAGAAGTCGATTACTTCGACCCCCAGGGCTCAGCCGGTATTTTTGACACCGAAACAATGAAAGGCAAAGTCGACATCGGCCATCGGCAGAAGGGATGCCGGGTAATCATTTTCACGAGTGCACTAACGATTTTGCCAGCTAGCTGCTTTAATGATATCATCACAAAAAACACATCCAACATTAAAACGATCATTGAAACGGGAGGTGGGGAAAGTACGATTATCATATATATGTGAGTATATACACCGGACCTTATGTTTACAACGGTAAAAGAACACCTTCCTTTACATTCTATCCCGTAACTTAAACGTTCCAGAACGGTTAAGTTACGGGATGCAAGTATTATAGATCATTTTAGGCTAAGGTAATATGCAAAATAATATGCATAATATGTTTGGGAGTTTCTGTACAAGAGGGTGTTAAAAAGTTCCTATCTTTAAGGGTATTGGGAAATGTTTGGTTGGAAGCCCAACCTTCCGAGTTCATTTACGGGGATTAGAAACACTGAAGGATCGATAACAATAAGTGTGTGAATCTGAGAAGGGAATACGTTGGACAAAATCATAATCAACCGATCCTCCAGTATTTTCTTTTACTCAAAGCCAGGAAATTTTCAGCACCTCCTTGTAAATATATTGTTTATGAAACGCTTTTAATTGTTCTAACAGGTGTTTCGTTTACATTAAACTTTTTCACACTTTGTGGTGAACTCTTCCATTTTGAAGTAAATTTAATAATTTCATTTTCATTTCTAGACAACTCGATTTTCATATTTGATGTTTGAAACGTTACTATTCAATCGCGAAAATATTTATCTAATTATTCAAAATAAAACTAACATAGAAGCTATTTTAGCGTGTGGTCCACCTCACAATGACTGAAGTGAAATGAAAGAAAATCGATAAGTTCAATCGGCTATGATGAATGATATAATTTAATTACATATCGATGGCTGGAATTGATAGAATACTCGGGTTTGGAAGTGTCTGTATAATACTGTATGCCTGTCTTTTTTTCCTTCTTTCTGTTTGTATGCCTGTCTATGTATGTATATATGTATGTATACCCAAGACATATCCTGCGTATATCATTAAACTGTATCTGGGTATGTCATTAAATTGTGGTGGGGTTCCTGTTCGGGAGTTCAGGAGTTGCGGGGAGCGTAGAGTTACCTATTAATTATTACCATTATTCCCAGCGCCATTCTGTCTCCGCTCCCATCTTTCATTAAATAGATTTCCTTGGGTTATAGGAGGCTCCCTTTGTTTTGACAAAGCTGTAGGGAAGGTAGTTCTTCAGGTGAAAGATACTGTGACATAAAACTTAAGATCAACATAATATCACTCATCTTGTAATGCTTGTCACTGGAACCTATTACAGCCGCCAAGGAAGTGGCAAAAGTATTCTACAAGCTTTTGTCACTTAACTCCAATGATGTACAGGTGTCACACTATCATTTTATTACTTGATCCGTTTTGTATTTCATAAAGTTCTATGATGAAGGATATGTGGTGTGAAAAGTCATATCCATGCACATTCAGGGATGAAAGAAAATTAGAACAATCGGACTGAATGTGAAACGGCTATCATCTAACATGAAGCAATCATCATGTATGTATACATATGTAAAAATCACCACGTATTTTATTTCCAATATATGTAACTTTCCTTTTTTACTTTCTTTGTTGAATATATAACTATATTCTCTTCGTAAAACAGTGAGTCATGTACTTTTCATAATAAAACATGAAAGGCAATAGAATTGTATGTGGCTTGTATGAGTCATTAACTCAATAAAAATTTTAGGCATTTTAGTTTCGTTTTGATTTTATTTACTTGCATAGATTTTAATTCTTAGGATTTCTATCAAAAACATGCTCTATATTATTCACTAGTAGTTACTATTTTGCTTCACTTCTTTTTGTTTCTAGACCTCTTTAATCGTACTTATTTTGTTTCATTTTTTTCTAGGTTGTTTGGACGACGATCTCATCCATCTTTGGCCCAAGCTCAAATAAAGTGCTGTCATCCACTGATTCCTTACAACCATATCTACAAATAAAAGTGTAGGAAAATCTGACTACTTGTGTGGATCCTATACGTTGCCTTCGGAAGGCAATAAACTCTATATGTTTTGTGTCTTTCAAGATGGCATTTTGTCGGTGCTTCAACAAACGAATTTTCAACTGGAAGATAGCAGTTTCGTTCATGTGTTTAGTTACAATTTACTTCTATTTGTATCAAAATGTCAACTCCGTGTTCGGTCACCCTCACCTGTTCCGGTCTCTTATTCATGTTATGAATAAAAACTCGCCGTTTGATCCACATGTCTTATCTAAAGTCCTTAAATCAAACGGCGACAACAACACTTTATTGCGATACCTTGTGACACCATCATCGATCTCTAACCATACTTTGAGTAATAACGTCACATCAATATCAACCAGGTTAAAATATCAAGCGCCTAATGAGTCTACTAATGAAGCAAAAGTACGTCCAGGTATGATCGATGATGACAAGTCGAACCTATCCTCTAGTAAAGAGAATACAACAGAAGACCCAGTAAATCATATATTAGAACAATTAATTGATATAAAAAATATATCTTCATTAGAAGAATATCGCACATTGTTAAGTTTAAATAAAACCTTACCTTTGCTAACACTTTTTACAACAATGAAAGTTATGAAAGCAAAATTCATAGCCTACAATAATACTCTGAAAAACTGGAAAAAACTAATACCTTTTGTTCCGGCTCCAATAGTATTCAGCAGTGATAGTTACTTGATTAAACAGTGTGAGTCAGATGGCTGGAAAGCATTACCAATTCGGCGAATAGCCGCTGGTGGTGCTCCAGTTCTGAAAGATATGTATAAAGATGCTATGTCTAAGTTTTCAACATTATTTTATGCTTATTCAAATGCAGATATTTTATTCGATGATAGTCTTTTACAAGCACTTTGGCTTACGGCTAAAACTCAAGATCTCAGTAAACCTTTATTAATTATGGGAATTCGGACTAACGTATTAAATGTCATGCCTCACGAAGTAATTACCTGGAGTGCTATGAAGAGCACTGCTAAAAGGCGCGGAAAACATTTTCTTCGAAATGCTGAAGACTATTTCATTACGTCATACAGTTATCCTTGGAATACTATACCGGACGTAGTAATTGGTCGAAGAGCATACGATAACTGGCTAGTATTAAATGCTCGCAAACAGAAACACAATTTGATAGATGCGTCGGACACCGTCCTAGCTCTTCATCAAACCACAAAGGCCGGAAACTTCGAGGGTCACCGCCACAGGGATGGCAATTACAATTTACGGTTGTTGAGTCGCCGCTTTGGGAAGATCCATTATGGAGCTGGTTCAACCATATGCGCTTCACTAAAGACTAGTCGCCAAGCAGACGGCAACATTACTCTCACAAGACGGACGAAACTGATGAATCTGTGCTTTCCTATTTGAAAGGCATGGGTTGGGTCTATTTTCCTTATTTGAGATTTAATGGGCATAGTGTGAGAAATGGGAATTTCTTAAGACACATTTAAAATAGTGAAAATAACAAATGAAACACTTTGAAACCATTCCACTTCATGTTATAAGTGGGTATTGGGAGCATTTGTCCGTTCATCATTATTAAACAAAGTGGTGGAAAGTGTTCATTATGGCATATCATTTAAGAATCATCATTGGTGCATCAGTTTATTTTTATTATTCATTTTGTAATGATTTATTGTAACTTTTATGTTGGGAAAATTTGTTGGGAGGTCATGACCTTTCTCGTGTATATATGAATGGGAAGAAAAGTAATTAAACTAAAACGGGAAAGAAAATCTTTTCTTTTGATTTGTCTCAGACAAAAGTGTAAATAATAAAAATGTGACAGTAAAACATTATGCGCTTATCAAATTCTGTACAGGAAGATAATGTTGTTTGCTTCTTAAAGTTCATTGAAACTGAAACTATCTTTTCTGACAGTGATCATGCATCTGATTGAGAACGTCTACAATATATTGTTCTTATAGGTAGGTAATACACAGCAAACCTGCGATATGGAAGCTTCACTGAAGAAATATCACTGCAATCGGATTTTATTTTTAGCGAGGATAATCGTGTTTCGTTACTAAAAATATGTGTATTTCTTCTTCATTAAGGTCAGATATGTAATAATATCTGTTATAATTAAAAATACCAGAAACTTCATCCGGAAAACATACCCGAAAGATATACTTCTCCTGTCTCTACTATGATTGCTTTCCCCTCGAAATTCTAAAACCTAATTGAAATCGTCGACGTGTATGTATGTATGTATTTATGTATAACTTAACTGAAACGTCGGATAAATTTCCATACACACACACACACACACACACACACAGAAACACACACATACATACACACACACGCACACACACACACACACATACACACACACACACACACATATATATATATACACACATATATATATATATACCTCACCCTAAGTCGTTAATTGGTTCCAGGAGACACGGCTTAAATCGAATTAACTTGTCTCTAGGCTAAACCGTAATAACCATTTCCAGTTCTGTACTTTATTTATGAATGCATTTTCAATAATACACGATTAATAAAAACCTCTTTTAAGCTTACAAACAAATAATTTCAATACAGTAGAGTAAAAGAAATCTAAATTTACGAATACAATTTGGAGGTGTTTACCACACATCGGACGCTTTATTCATGAAAGCGGTTTGCAATACAACATGGTAAAATAATAGCCTTTTTTAAGCTTAAGAAATAAATTCAGTAATTATTATTATTTTGCAATAGTAAGAAAACGAAATTATTTTAAATTTATCAATACAATTTAGTGGTTTACATCGTGGATGTAGATGCGGATCATCAACATCAACAGCTGATTCTGGCTGTTCTCGTTGTTCAATGCGCTAAAAAATCCAGTTGAGAGTTCCTTGAACTGTCTTTTTCTTTTCTTCAAGGATTACATTATAAGGAGCAAAAGGTTTGTGACAGGCCCCCATAATCTTCGAAAAGCTTTGAGCATTTAGATCCATATCCTCGAACATAGAAAGACCTTTTTCGATATATGCAAATGCTTGCTGCATTTTCTTAATGATAAAGTGACAAGGCTCAGGCTCGACTTTCTCTCCTTCTTAATTTTGCTGCTCGTGAAGTTCTCTCAAACCCTCGTTCGTCAGGGGCTGCTTGTCTTTTTCAAATAAATCTGTGAAATCCTCCTCCCCCAAATCCGTTTCCAGTTCTTTGCTCGTAGTTACCAACGTTTTGTTGATGGCAACATCAAACCCCTTAAAATCATTCACGAATTGCAGGCAAAGCTTCTTCCATACACCATTCATAGCCGTGCTCTGTACACCATTCCATGTCGTTGCTATGTTCTGTACGACTTTGTAGATATCGTATATCTTCCAAAAGTCACGAAATATGATGGATTCATCAAAATCAGTTGCAGCCATTGCTCGCTGCGGTGTACGCTTCACATAGTAACGCTTCAAGATAGCAATTATTCCCTTGATCCATTGCCTGCAGAAGAGACGTGGTGTTGGGAGGAAGGTATACGACGGTAACGTTGGGGTTAAAATCTACGATGTTTTGCGGGTGGCCAGGAGCATTATCTAAGATAAGTAAAACCTTAAAAAGAATTCCCTCCTCCTTACAGTACTTCCCTGCTGCTGGGATAAAATGATTGAAGAACTAATCTTCAAAAACAACAGTAACCCATGCTTTTGAATTAGTCATCCATACAACAGGGTATGTTCTTCAGGGCACGGGGTTTGTGTGCATGATACAGAAGCAATGGCTTTAACTTAAAATCTCCTGCACAATTACCTCCCAACATAATGGTCACACGTTCTTTTGCGACCTTGTAGGCTGGAATAGTTTTCTCCTCCTTGGAGATGAATGGACAGTCCGGCAATTTTTTCCAATACATTCCAGACTTGCCTACCTTAAAAATCTGTTCGGGAAGAAACCCGTTTTCTTCGATGATTTTCTTCAATGCATTAGGAAATTCCACTCCTGCTTGTTCGTCAGCTGATACACTTTCACCTTGCTTCTAAATTGACTGATAACTTCTTCGCTTCTTAAATCTCATGAACCATACTTGACTTGCCTTGAACTCTACATCTTTGTCATCTGGATATTTTTTTCTTCAGGTCCTCAAACAAAGACAACACTTTCTCTCGAATGATTTCTTGACCAATAGTAGCCCGTTGACGATTCAACCTAACAATCCAAAGAGAAAGAAGACTTTCCATTTCTTGAAAAATTTTGTCTCTTTTCTTACTGATGACAGTGTTATTCATCTCTGGGGCTTTACATTTAATGTGCTAAAATCTTCTTCACTTTTTTCATGGCGTTTTATCATAGCCAGTTTATCTTCCAGCATTATGGCACTTTCACTATGAATTTTCTTAGGAGCCATGGGGACAACAAATAGTCACAAATGAATGAGAATGAGAAAATAGCCGATAAACAGACGCAAGCAAATCTGAATTCAAAACAATCGCAGGAATCACAAGTGAGAACGACGCCTAATGGTAGATATTGGAGCTACAATCTAATATGAGCTCCGAAAGACCGATAAATTAGATAGCAAAGTTGATTACATGGTTTCGTTCACTAAGCTACACTACTTTCTGGTGTGTATCTTAACATTTACTGTACGTATTTTAATATTATTTTATATGCTTTTTATTCTTATTTATTGTACAGTAACATGATTTTATGTGCTTTTAACGGTTTTCTAGTGAATTTACGATTCCAGTATTTATGGCGGACAGACGTAAAATCGAGTAAAATGGCTGAACTTGATTATTATTTTTCCATATATTATTTTTGAAAACCGACGTATAATCGAAAACTATTTAAATCGAAACGACTTAAGTCGAGGTATGCCTATATATACATGCATATATATATATATATATATATATATATATATATATATATATATATAATATATATATATATATATATATATATATATAAGGTATTAAATTTTTACTAATTTATTACCAGTGGCCTACATGTATAAAAAGTTAATAAATGACATATTATTCAATATAAAATAGTGTACATTTAAACACAAAGAGAAATTTACCTTTAACAGGTAATTTCTACACGCTAGGAGACAGTCAAAAACGACTTAAGACCACAAAAAATTTAAGCAATTTCAAAGGGAACGAAAAATAGCAACTTTTACCTTTTGTTTTTTTTTTTAGCTTGTAAGGTAAAAGTTTTTATGTTTCATTCCCTTTGAAATTGCTTAAATTTTTTGTGGTCTTAAGTCGTTTTCGACTGTCTCCTAGCGTGTAGGAATGACCTATTACAGGTAAATTTCGTTGTGTTTAAATGTACACTATTTTATATATATATATATTATATATATATATATATATATATACACATTATAAATACAGAGGTGCACACACACACAGACATACACAGACACAGACACACACACACACACAGACACACACACACACACACACACCACACACACACACACATATATATATATATATATATATATATATATATATATATCCACACTGAAACTCTTTTCTAATTATATTCTCGATTGAATGTAAATCGTTTATTTAATTTTTTTTGTCAAATTCCCGTTGAATACGATCAGTCAAAAAACTTTTGTACTCATAATTTCATATTTCATATTTTCTTTCTAATGTACGAACACGTTCATTTCTTTTCTATCGGCAACTTAATTTGTATTGGCTACTTCATGTTGTCCATTCTTGATTTTATTGATTCTGTCTCACTTTATTTCATAATATGCTGCATTGATTCATTTCGCCTTGGTTCCATTATACTTGCTTTACATAAGATATTGTCACTGGTAGATTATAAAGTTAGTGCTCATAGAGTATTTTATCATTTATTTTATAGTATCGTTATAGACTATTTGATAATTTAAGCAATGCACCATAACAAGATTGAACACAGTAATTTACTTGTTACTTGCAGGTTATATTGGTTCTTCTATATTTTCTCACAAAGTCTGTCATTAGTTAATGGCTAATCCAAAACAGATTTACGATGCTAGGTTTCAACTGTATGCAGTAATTGATGAATTTTTACAATATCTAACTTCAATAGAATTAAGTTATTATTTCAAATAACTGAATAATTTAAAGCTAAGTTTACATGAAAATTAGTCAAATTGGTTTACTAGCCGTATCAATGGCAAATAAGGACGAATATTATGAATTACATCATGAATGTAAAGCATATAAAATTCATTTTTCTGCTAACTTTTATCCCTTACTTCTTCTTTCTGTCATTAGAGCGCGACCATGCTGAGGCATCACCTTGAGTAACTTTTATTCTAATAATTGAACCCGAGTTTTTTTAGCCTTTGCCGAATCGCTAAGTTATGGGGACGTAAAGGCACCAACACGGTGTAAGGTAGACAAATACATACACACACGTATGTATAGATATATACGACGGGCTTCTTTCTGTTTCCGTCTACCAAGTTTACTCACAAAACTTTGGTCAACTCAAGGGTATAGTAGTAGACATTTTCTCAAGGTGCAACGCAGTGGGACTGAACCCGGAACCACACAGCCACGCCGGCGCCTGATATTTATGGTAGCGATATTTCAATTATATTTTTCGGTAAGATACATGTATTTCTTCAAAATATTATTTTCATATATTCCTACAAGTTTCTTTCACCTCTGAATTATGATTCATTACTGTGACTAGTAGAATGGAGAGTTAGAAATGTTAGTATAAAATATTAAAGTCCGCATAGTATTAAGTGTTCTACCTCTATATTTTGATTCCAAGTCTTTGGGTTAAGTTTGTCCTAGATTGATTAAATAAGTGTAAACTGAATAGATTCGAACTTCCCTTTAAGAAAACTGACTGTTTTTCCAATGTAAGAGATTCGATTTGTATAGCAATTAAAATTAGATGCAGTTATAAATAATGTACATAACATTTTTATAAAGAAACGTTTTTTTCCCCCTTTTTTTCTGATGCAGATAATCTATTTTGAAGTAACCCTAGTCCTGATCTCGGCTTATGTATCTTTTAAGAAAACATACGAACCTAACACATCAAAGAAACTGACATGTTTTTCTTTCTATGACATTTTTATTTTTATTTTATTTTATTTTTTACTTAATAGGGCTGTGAATCGATACCATTTAATCAATATTGGTTCAGTGTAAAGCATACATCTCGAGATCATCATCATCATCATCATCATCATCATCATCATCATCATCATCGTTATTATTATTATTATTATTATTATATTATTATTATTATTATTATTATTATTATTATTATTATTATTATTATTATTATCATTGCTTTAATATGGGCAACCGAATGAAAAACTGTCATTTGAATTAAACAAAGCCATATATATTTAAAAATGTGGATGCTTTCTTGTGACAAGAGCCATTGAGTAAGAATGAACCTAGGGGTAAGCCGAACTCACAAGTTGGTATCGAGCTTCTCTTGTATTTTACTTACGCCGCTAATGCTTTTAGGAAAGACATGAAAGCTGCATTTTCCGGTTTCCCTCACCCTATATAAGTCCGAGTTCTTGTATTAAATCATTGTTATGATATTCTTGGTAATGGGAGAAATGCTTTTTATGTACCATTTCTTGCACCCAACCCATATCCTCTTCACTGTAGCGCTAATGTTTATACATATGTATATTTATATATTTTGAATTATATTCCAATGGAAATATCTTTCCTGAAAAGAAAGAACAATTAAAATGTTTCTCATAATGAGTAAATAGACTTTTCATTTTTTGTCCAGTATTCCATGCTTACATGCATACATACATACATACATACATAGATACATACATACATACATACATACATACATATATGCACACACACGTATGTACATACATAAGACAGACAGACAGAAAAATAGGCATATATAAATCTTTATATTTATCATGAGATACGTATAGACATTTGCAAGCTCAGGGAGGGACTAAAGTAAATATGTAGAGTATACTTGTACAGCAATTTACAGCAATTCTCTATCTAAAAATAGCTAATGGTGCAGCCTCTACAGCTTACTTGATCTGCTTGAAATAACATTAAATCTCACACAAATCACATTACTGAGTTAAACAATAAAACGAAAATGGCATATTTCAAAAATATAGCCAAGATATGTTAGTTCGTTCAGAACTGAGCTAAACAACACCTATTTGTAAATAGATGTTTTTAGAAGAATAGATATATGAATGGCTAAAAAATGTCATGCTGATAAATTGTCATGGTGAAGAAGGCTTATGATGAAAGGTACATCACAATCTCGTCTCTTTGTTTCTCTAATACTATACTACAAGCAGCGAACTAGTTAGAGTGATGGACAGAATGTCTCACGGTACTTGTTCGATTCTCCGTGCTTTGAGTTCAAATCCTACCTAGTTTAACTTTATCTCTTCTTCTTTCGGAGTTGAAGAAAATACTGTCAGTCCAGGAGAGTGAATAGGCGGAATTGTCGGAGCAATACCTGCGGTGAATGTTCTGGCCCTGTGCATAGTTAGTTCAAATTCCGTTCCATCATCCCAAAACGGTGACATATTACATACTGCAGTCGACAGATAGTATCAACAATTTGAATAAATCAATGGTAAATTGGTTCCTTAGTTTGATCGGAAATAAAAGAAAGAATCCAGCAAAGTATTTTCTCTGACATCCTAACTGCTCTATCATGTTGCTGCCTTTTATTAGATCTTTATTAAAATAAGCTCAGTGATGGACAGGAATACGAAGGTTACTTCGTAATTACGTAATTCTCGATTTAATCCTACTATACAGTATCTTGGGCAAGTGCCTTCTAGCAAATCTTTGAGTTAACTAAAGCTCTGTGAGTGCGATTTTGCAGATGGAATATAAGTGAAAGTCCATCTGAAGGACCGTTTCTGTTTTTATTTCTGGTTGATAGATTTCATACGTTGTACGGTTTAAAACTAATATCAGACCCATAGAGGCCTTCAGCAGACATCTCTCACTTGCAGCATTGGAATCAGTCACAGAAAAGTTAAAAGTGGCTGTAAACGCTTCTTTTCCTCCACATATCAAGTCATAAAATAATTTTAAAAAATCAATATTTTGGGGTAATATTTCTTATTTCGTATTTAAGTGTAAGACTTTATGATTTATAAAGTCTCAATCAGTATCCAATAGCTGATTCATAAATTTATAACACAGCCAGTCTTCAGTAGCTGCTTTATACATTTATGAAGTTTTTACAAATAACCTATTGGTTAATAAAAGAAAATAAAAATGAGAAGAACCTCATTATTTAGCAACAATCAAAGAAATTAAATTCAATATTACACTGAAGGAAAATAAGACAAAATGAACCTAATCTTCGTAACAGATTGTACTATAAGACCAGATATTGAGCACTCATTCTCATTGTTCGGCATTTACGTATATATGTATATATGTATATATGTATATATGTATATATGTATATATATATATAATATATATATATATATATATATATATATTATATATATATATATATATATATATATATATATATATCTATATATATATATATACACATATATATATTATATCTATATATCTATATATTTATTTATTCATATCTATCTATCTATCTATATATATATTTATATCTGTATATATATATTCATTTATATATGTATGTATATACATACATACATACATGCCTACATACAGACATACATAATATGTATACATACATATATACATATGTACCTTATATGTGCATATTATTGTGTACACACACATACACAAACACACACAACCACATATATAAACACCTTATGAAAACACTTGAGAGAGCCTCTACCTGGTCTCTTCATCGGCTAGAAGTAGCAGCTAGATTGGCTTAGGATTATACAAACTGCTGAAGAAAGAAAGGTACGTTTAGACTGGTTAATGTAATCCAAGATATATATAATTTCTGAGTGTAAAATGGTGTTGGTTTATAATTAGAAGAAAAGAGTTAACTAGAAACGACCAGAGTTAAACAATAGTTACAACAAAAACTTATCAATACAATGTGGAATACGAGGAGCATTCCAAAGTTTTTAAGACTCTTTTAGCATAATAACTGTCCTCGATTATTAATATATCATTTCTATACACCGAATAAACTAACCAGCCAACTTTTGTTATTCCAGATTGGAAGAGACGGCTGTAACACTATTTTCTACACACACTAATAAATACTGTTTGTTACAGCTTGATGAGTTTTCAGAATGCAGTCGAGACGTGAAGGAAAATTGGAAGCTCACTATGTAAAATGTTTCATGTTAAACCAGACAAAAACACTACAGAAACTTATGAAATATTTCAGCCTGCAAATGAATTAAACTGTTCGAACCGAACAAACTGTTTTCCGCTGGCCTAAGAGTCCACCGGGAAGCACATGATGATCTTCTTTTTCCACAGCATGGGTATAATCTACATTCACTGGTTTCCCCTTGACCAGACGGTCAGCAAAGAATACTTCGTGGATGTTTTAAGGGATTTCAGGAAGAGATTTTGTATCAAATTGCAGGAACACTCGCATCAGGAGAGTGCACCAGTATGCAGTTCCACCCTGTTACCCAACTACTTTACTCTTCCCAAACACATAAATACCACAGGCTTTTCACTGCATGCAATGATAAAGGGAGTTATTCATGCCTGAACAACATTGCTACAACTAAAATAATAACATACCTATGCAGGCTTTTTCTCGGGTACTTACGGTAATTGCTGATATCAAAATATCAGTTCACAGAAGCAGTTCTAGTTTTCTAAGGGAGTGATTTATAGTGCCACTACCGTCCCACCTAATGATTTTCTGAGAAAATACAGAAGGCTTATAGACAATAGCTTCAAGGTAAAGCTTATTCCTCATATGGTCATTTTCGGATCCAGGGATATTCTAAACTTATCTCCCTGTCCTGTTTTATCTAGATGCTTCTGGACCAAGGAAATGCAATATACAGGGACATTCTCGACAAGGATTCTCTCTATTCAGTGGAGGCGCGTGGCTTTGTGGTTAAGGCACTGGACTCATGTTCGTTAAAATGTGGCTTCGATTTCTAGACTAGTCAATGGATTGTGTTCTTGAGTAAAGCATTTCATTCCACGTTACCCCAGTCCGACTCTGCTGGTGGAAAAGAGTATCCTTGCGACAGAAGAGTGTCCCGTAAAGGTAGCGAGCTGACAGAAACAGTAGCATGCCGGGCGAAATGCTTAGCGGTATTTCGTCTGCCGCTACGTTCTGAGTTCAAATTCTGCCGAGGTCGACTTTGCCTTTCATACTTTCGGGGTCGATTAAATAAGTACCAGTTGTGCACTGGGGTCGATATAATCGATTTAATCCGTTTGTCTCTCCTTGTTTGTCCTCTCTGTGTTTATCCCCTTGTGCGTAGTAAAGAAATGAGTATTTCGTCTGCCGTTACGTTCCGAGTTCAAATTCCACCGAGGTCGACTTTGCCTTTCATTCTTTCAGGGTCGATAAATTATGTACCAGTTACGCACTGGGGTCGATGAAATCGACTTAACCCCTTTATCTGTTCTTGTTGTCCCCTCTATGTTTAGCCCCTTGTGGGCAATAAAGAAATAAGAAGAGTGTCCTGTACAGGAGTGAATATACACGAAAACTGGGAAACAAGTTCTATGAGCCTATATAATTTGGGATGGAATTTTTATCCTTTTATCTTTCTCTCTGCTTATCCGTGGAACACAGCTAATGTATTGCTCCCAGTGAGCAACTGTACACTTTAAACCTACTTACTACTTTAGAAAAATAAACTGTTATTTTGCAATTCTCATTTTTGGTGACTCATTCTGGCATTTTTCTCATACCACGTCTTTGCTCTTTGTAGGCCTTGATTTCCACAGAGTTCCTAATGGATCATCCTTGCCACATTGTCATGACGTCTTTGGTATTTGCGTTGTGCCAATTTCGGGATTCGCTAACAATATGCCATACCGTTTCACCCCTCTCACCACACATTCTGCATTTGTCGCTATCTGTAGTGTTGTCTATTCTACATTTCATACATCTGGTTCTTAACGCTTCTTCCTGAGCTGCACATATGACTGCTGTCTCGATCTTCAGGTCACTACACTTCATCCATAGTCATCGGTCCTCTGTATCTCTTTTCGCGTTCACATCTCTTCCAAACTGACCGTACTTTTTCTTTTCCTTCCATGCTTTTTCTTTCTTTTTTTTTTGCTCATTTCTTGTTTAAATTTTTTTAGTCACACAATTTTCAGTTTTGATGATGCCGGACCTCTTCGTGTGTTTCAAAGGCGACTCCACGGCATTTTCTATATACCACCCTAGGGGTTTTACTCTGACTCGATGCAGTCCTGGCAACTGATCAAACCTCTTCCACCATTTCTTCTAGACAAGTACACTCTTAGGGTGGAAGGCTTCGTGCACTGTTAACATTTTTTGGGTCTCAGTATCCATTTTCTTCATTTCTCTTTTTTGCCATTTTATAATTCCCGCTCCATACCGAAGTGATGCTATCGCCCACGTATTACCTGCTTGGATTTTATTCCATCCAGTCAATTTTGAGCGCAACACCAACCTTAGTCTTCGGAAATACTCCATACTCAGTTGCTCTTTCATTTCCTTTTCCATTATCTCGTTGAACTCTAGTACACCAAGTTACTTGTATCCTTCCGTTTTCAATTTGCTTAATCAAATCTCTATTCGGTAATTCTATTCTTGCAGGGGACTGTACCTTGCCTCTTCCGCACTTCTTGAGTACAAATTCCATTCTAATATCAGTACTAAAATAGTGGACCGTACACCAAGTAACTCGCTTGTATCTCATCTTTGCCATATAGTTTCAAAGAGGATTGTTTGGGATTTTCCTTTAGTTGGTATCCCAGGTTCATTTTTCTAAGTACTAAGATCGGGACTGTCATGCAGAGAATGAAAAGCAACGGAGATAGGCTATCACCATGGAAAATCCCTCTGATACCCAGGGTGCTCAAGCTTTATCCGTAAGATGTCATTTCAGTTTTCCATCCCACGTTGCATTCCTCGCAATTCCAAACAGATCTAAGCACTCGATGATCAACGAATGTGGAATCATATCATAAGCTTTGCGATAGTCAATCCAGGCTATTCCCAGATTTGTTCTCTTTCGCTTACAGTCTTGCTTTACAATTTTGTCTATCAATAGTTGATATTTGGTACCTCTGCATTTCCTTCTACAGTCTTTTTGTTCCGGCGGTAATATATCATTCTCAAGAAATTTATACAGTTCTACTATTCCTCCTGACAGTAACTTCCACATTAATGGAAGCTGGAAATTGGTCTGTAATTGTCAGTATCATTTCCCTTTGATGCGTCCTTCAGAAGCAATACCGTTCGTACTATTGTCAACTAGCCCGGGATTTCTTCTTCTCCATTGATTATTGCATTAAATTGCTCTGTGATCAAGTTATGGCACCTACTGAAATTTTTGGTCAAAAATCTTTGTACGCCATCAGATCCTGCTGCTTTCCAATTACTTCAGGCAGCAGAGCCAGTCAGCTGTAGTATTATGTTGTTCTTGCTTACTCCATATCTTACCCCAGAAAAATCGAATTTCATCAGCATCAGGGACTAATCTTATACGTTTTTTATCGTCATTAATCTCTTGGTAAAATTTGTTTTGTTGGTATGACTTAATCCGTTGTTCAAACCTAGTTAGCTTTGCTTTTTTTGCATACATACGCCGCTTCAGTTCTTCAATTAGAACATTCAGGCCTTTTGTCTACACCGTACTTCTTCCTAACATTTTCGAATTTCCATTCCTTCTCAAGGTCTCCATTTCTTTTCCCAACAAGTATTGACACTACACTGTTCAAGGAGTGTATATCTTCAGAAAATCTCCTTTTTCACGACGGTTGTTTATTTCCCCTTCTATTTGTCGCTGTTCTATTCTCAGTAGTTCTCAATCTCATCCTTTCGGCCAGAATACTACTAAAATTATTTGTTTGTGTGATGTTCTTTCTTTCAATGTGTCTCAGTACATTATTGACTTCATTCGTCTCTTGATTTATTCTCCATTGGTTAGCCTTCTTAAAGTCGCACATAAATCCTGTTCTTTCTGTATTTAATAGATCCAAAATTCTGTCAATTATCAATCGATCTTCATTGTTTGAGTAGTCACTGATCTCAATTCTTTCACAATTCATGATATTATATTCTTGCGAACAATTGTCCGTCTCTTCCACTATACCACTTTCCTTTCTCGCATGTCCACCCTCACCTGATATCCTTCTTTTAATAGCTTCTACCTCCAGTTCTGTTAACCATCCATTCTTTCGTATTGCTCTTCTTTGGTCACATAATCTCTGTTCAGTAATTTCGAATAGTTCCATTGCTTTCCATGCACTGTGCATTCGTTTTCTGTACCCTCAATGGGGTGCTTCAGTAGTAACACTCCATAACCATCATGTTTACTTGTTTGCTCCACTTATATCTTGTAGCACGGATAGCAGTGCTGGATTACGACCGGGCCCACACAGCTACACAGTGGGGCACCTGCAGGGTGCTGCACCTTCACCATTGGTTCCAGTGCCGTTCACACCGTTATAGTCATCTATTTTGTTTGGCATTTTCATTCACATATGAGGTGTGTTTTTAGGTTACTACCAACCAGTATTTTTATCGAGACACCATCTCTATCAAGATAGTCCGCCACGGTAGCTGGGCCCTTGCTCCTCTGGCTTTGAACTCAGAGTCTTCCTTCTCCTAGGCTACTTGGCATCCAAAGCTAACGAGTATAGCCTACCCAAAGGACTGGTTATTTGAAGGTGCCAGATACTCGCCTTTTCCCACTCTTTTCCTGTTGGTTTGGCGAAGAGTCGGGCTTGACTGTCAGAGGACAGATTTACGCAGGACATTGAGACATTTTATAAGTGATGGGCACTCAACTCACCTCCTCCTCCATCTTGTTGTTGTTGTTGTTATTATTATTTTTTGGGAGCAATACATTCTTTGACATCAGTCAGTTTGATACCACAATGGTGGGCATCGCAGGTTGTTTATATTGATATTATAATTTGATTTTGCTATGAATGAATATCATCACCTGTTATCTAATCTATCTGTTGACTTGTTGAATCGTAGTGAGAACCAACTCGTGTGCTACTGGCGTAATTTCACATTTGCTAGAAAATCTGTTAAACATACATTTAGTGGATTCGGTTATATTTTTCTTTTTTCTTTTTATTTTTGCAGGAAAATCAGAAGTTTTGAAAGAAGAAATAGTTTTTTGTTTAGATTTTATACGTGCTTACTAAAATCCAACTAACAGAAATATAGCGGTAATTTCAGTTGATTTATTTAATGTATTCTTTTTCCAGACTTAACAGTGTGGCTATTATTAAAAGATATGTGATTAGACTGGAAGTGACATTCAAAATTATGCGAAAAGAAACGCACATACCTTTAAAATGAGCAAACACTTTGTCTTTGGGATTATCCGTCGGAAGGATAATCGTAAGGACAAAGAAATAAAACCCCACAATATGGTAGAAGCCATAGCCACTCATAATAAAAAGGAATGCTGGTGGAATGTACCAGTGAAGACGTCAATAAAATGTAAGCACAACGGACTTGATATAATGATTTGGGATAGAGGAGAGAAACTGTGCACAGTTGTGAAAATTAACTCCCTAGCGGATGTTAACATAAAGCTGAAGATCAGTGAAAAGGAGAATGCCTACTCTGAATTATTGAGAAATCTGCAGTTACCCTATCCATATTACAAGTTCAGGTTTATACTGTGATCACTGGGGCCCTGGGATATGTAACACACTGCCTAAATATCAATCTTGAGAAATTAGGCTTCTCAAAATCAGAAAAGAGAAAGCTAATTCGAAGACTACAGATCCAATCCACCACTGGAACTGTAAAAATCTGTAAAACTTTCCAGAAGTTTATCATTTAAATATATATGAGCATGTCTAGATATACATCTATATGCATGAGAATACATACATAAAACATACAAATCAGTACATACATACATACATACATACATACATACATACATACATACATACATGCATACATGCATACATACATACATACATACATACATACATACATACATACATACATACATACATACATACATACATACAAAAAATAATCCTGTTGTTGATGTTAAAATTCCAGTGAAGGAACCTTGGATCTAGGTTAGAAACCGGTTATTTCTCTATTGACAAGAAAGCTTGAAATAAACTGAATAATGAAATACATGCAAAAATACCCTGCTGGTGTTGAAATACCAATGAAGGAGCTTTTAATCTAGGTTAGAAAACGGCTCTTTCTCTATTGACAAGAAAACGTCAAATAAAACCGAATAAGGACACATACATACATACATGCATGCATGCATAAATATATGTATGTGCGTGTGTATGTGCGCGCATATGTGTTGATTCGTTATGTATGAACTACGATGACAATAGACAAATGTATGTTTATATATATATATATATATATATGTGTGTGTGTGTATGTGTGTGTGTGTGTGTGTGTATATATATATACATACATTCCTACACATGGACTTCACTTCAAGCCAGTTACGTTGGGTGGTGACTGGACAATTTGCATTGTTTCTGCTTCTATATTATACCCTTCCTTCTTGTCATGAGAACCGAAACTTGGTAAGTGGCATTCTTTCATTGTTGTTGAGTCGCGTGATGCCTTGAATACAGCAACAGAGAGTGCATTGCCTATTAATGATTCGCATGAATTCGAGTTAGACTTGTGTTTAGGGGATGGAAAGTGAAGCACGCAAAATGTACCTAAACATCAAATGTTATAGAGGCAAGCATTTGTGTGGTAGATAGGACTGTCACTTTCTAAATATTTGAAGTTGCTAAACAAGCAAAAAACTGGTTAAAATGGCCAGGAACTACAAACATCACACGTTTCAAGTGGGAGTGCTCTGTAATGACGATTTACATTCACGAGTAAATGCACTTACACACGTGCGCGCGCGCGCGGACACACACACACGCATGTATGCGAATATATATATATATATATATATATATATATATATATATATATGTATATATAGTAATAGATCTCTCTCTCTCAAGTCTAGCCGCATCGAGTTGTAAGGTCCACCTAGGATTACTTAAGGTAAGCAATCGCAATGAATTTCATCCGATGGGTAGAACGTGTGTTCGCTTCACTGGATTATAAATATTCTATCGTGTGTGTGTCTATAACCAAGACAATTACAATAAATACAGAGATTAGTGCATTTGCATATAAAAACTTAAAGAAAATGTGTAGATGTATTCATCTCCGTATTCACTGTAATTTTCATTGCGGACAACGCCAAGTTCAATATTCTGATTACAGACTTGGTGAGAGTGATGAGGAATGTGTCTCGCACGTGCGACACAATGGAATTGGAAAGACTCATACAACACTTCATCCACCGTATGCAGTTCTCTGGCTACAACCAAAGGGACGGGATTAGAGTTCACAAAGGAGCCAGGGCTAAGTACAATGCCTGCATAGAGAATGATGCAAAGAGAATCTGGACGCTATACAGAAGTAAATCCTGGAACAGCACAGAAATGATAGATAAGACCAACTCATGGCGAACTTGCATACCTTTTTAGAAAAACATTAGATAAGGCCAATCTACGATTAAAGTAGTAGAAAGGCCTGGTATCCCTATAAAATCGCTGATCTGTAGAAATTATTCCTTCGATAGAGAACATGTACGGAGAACAATTGTACAGTATGTAGGATGAACCCACAGATTACCCGTAAGTGTATAGCTTACGAGTTACTGAGGGACGGTGCAAAAGCATGACAGTACGTAACATAGGAAAGCGTATAGATGAACACTGCTGAGAACTCAAAGAAGAGAAAGGCTCGTTAGGAATCTACCAATAAGCTCAAGCAGAACATAGAGGCTCAGTCAATAGCTTAGAGGTCAAAGTATTATCAACGCATAGAACTGACACGACACTTAGACAGATTACAAAGGCTACACACATAACAGTAGACAGACCGAGCCTTAATAGAAAACACGAATGGAACAATAACACCCACCACCACCACCACACAACATGACGACTAAAAACTGAAGAGAGAGGAAAAAATAATCCCGGATACAGACAGCGTAATACAAAGAAAATGATATAAAGGGCACGGTTACAAACAACATAGGAAGCGAACCCATATACACACACACATATAGTAACTTCCAAACGGCCGAAACAATATCAACAACACGATTGACAACAACAGCAACAACAACAACAACTACCACGATGGCAGCAGCGCGGGCGAACACACAAAGTGAATTACAAGCACAGTATAAAAAATTGGCGAGCTGGCAGAAACGTTAGCACGCCGGGCGAAATGCTTATCAGTATTTCGTCTGCCGCTACGTTCTGAGTTCAAATTATGCCGACTTTGCCTTTCATCCTTTCAGGGTCGATAAATTAAGTACCAGTTACGCACCGTAGTTGATTTAAATGTACTTAATCCGTTTCTCTATCCTTGTTTGTCCTTTCTGTGTTCAGCCCTTTGCGGGTAGTAAAGAAATAGGTATAAAAAGTCGGGTTGAAAGGCTGCAGCAGCAGCGGAGTAGAGGACGGGGCTGAAGAGAGGTTCATAGTGCTACAAAGAACAATGGCACACGCACACACACACACAAACACACACACAAACACACACAAACACACACACACACACACACACACACACACACACACACAACACACACACACATGTAAAGATTCACATCATAGATGAACAAGAGCACACACAAAGACGGAAAATATCGCTGAGGAGGTTACAGATATGTGACGAAAGATTTCAGGACATTAGACATGAGGTAGAATGAGAACAGTAATAAACGAGTGAAGAACGAATATATAAGGAGTGTGGTTATTTGTCAAAAAAAAATAACAGCAACAAAAAAAAAACAAAACAAAAAAAAAACGACCGTCCCGAAATACAACAATATCACATACACACATACACATTACTACTATTTAGTTTGAAGTCTTACACCACTCGACCAGGCAATGTGCAACTGATGTATAAAGCATCAATTATCAACATGGAGTGAATCATTGATTGCATAATATATCTTAAACTCCACATATTTCTGATCATTACAAAGCACTGCGGCTTCTGCTTTTTTTTTTTTATTTAAGGGAAGTAACTCTTGCAAACTCGTCTTAAAGCTTGCCATTTAAATTCGCTGATACGTTTGCAAATTCGTTTATACAAACACACACCGATATGTACGCGCGCACACATGTATCTATCTATCTATCTATCTATCTATCTATCTATCTATCTATCTATCTATCTATCTATCTATCTATCTATCTATCTATCTATCTAACACACACACATATATGTCCATATTCTATCGTGTGTGTGTCTATAACCAAGACAATTACAATAAATACAGAGATTAGTGCATTTGCATATAAAAACTTAAAGAAAATGTGTAGATGTATTCATCTCCGTATTCACTGTAATTTTCATTGCGGACAACGCCAAGTTCAATATTCTGATTACAGACTTGGTGAGAGTGATGAGGAATGTGTCTCGCACGTGCGACACAATGGAATTGGAAAGACTCATACAACACTTCATCCACCGTATGCAGTTCTCTGGCTACAACCAAAGGGACGGAATTAGAGTTCACAAAGGAGCCAGGGCTAAGTACAATGCCTGCATAGAGAATGATGCAAAGAGAATCTGGACGCTATACAGAAGTAAATCCTGGAACAGCACAGAAATGATAGATAAGACCAACTCATGGCGAAATTGCATACCTTTTTAGAAGGTATGATGATTTCTTTTGAATGAAACAGTTCTAGTCCTGTAGAAGCTCCTTCTATATAATAAATTAATTTACTCTGCTATGTATTGAGTACCTTATTTACTGTGGTTAACCCCGACTCAACCCGGGACCTACATATATATATATATATATATATATATAGATATATATATTTGAAATTTACAGAAAAACAAAAGACGAAGACAGGTGTATAAACAACAAACAGGTGTATTAGTTTGACGATCTGGAAAGTGAGAAAGTCTTTTACGTTTCGAGCCAACGTTCTTCAATAGAAAGAAAACCGAGGAAATAAACAGAGAAAATAAAAAAGTAAACCATATATACAGTGTATCGCACCAGTATTACTTGGGCTTGCGATGACAGATCAAAGATATATACAACACGAAACTAAACGTTAATTTTATACCAGCGCTCTTTAAAAGACCATCGCTACATTTGATCATACACATTGTTTATATCAACAGGATAAATTTTAAGGTCGTGAATATATATAGCTTCATTGAAATTAGGTTACTTGCTGGTCTCTCTCTTTCTTCCTCTCTCTCTCTCTCTCTCTCTCTCTCTCTCATTATTATTGTATAGATTACTGTATCTCTACTGGTAATACAAACTAAATTTTTCAAGACCACTATTATCTTTAATGTCTGATCAGGACTACCGTAGCAGTACGTTTCTGTGAAAATGCCAAAAAAGATAAGGATAGTGAAAAATAAACACTTCATCAAGATGGAATGTGCCTTGGCATTGTGGATCAGACACTGCAAGAAGAAAAACATCACCTTGAGCGGTAACATCATTCGTGAGAAAGTCCTGAAATTATACCAGATGTTCGATAGAGAAAACGGAGCAGAACACACCGAAGAACTGCAACCAAGACCATTGACAGCACCGGAGCTCGAAGATTTTCAAACCAGCAAGGGATGGTTTGACGGTTTCCAGAAACGGTTTAAAATAAAGTGTGTTTCCCTGATTTGAGACACAACATCAGCCGACAAGGAAGCCGCCGAGAAGTACCTCGAGACCTTTAGGCAGATCATCGACGTCAAGGGATATAAGCCGGAGCAGGTCTTCAATATGGACGGAATTGGCTTCTCCTGGAAGAAGATGCCTTCCAGAACGTACATCATGTTGGACGAAGCCAGAGCCCCAGGATTTAAGGCACAGGACAGAATGACGCTAATTATGCATGGGAATGCTGCTGGCTTCACGAGGAAACCAGGATTTATCTACAAGTCTGCAAACCCGAGGGCCTTTAAAAATACGAATAAAAACCTGCTGCCTCTCCACTGGATGCACAACCTCAAGGCCTAGATTACCAAAAATCTAACTTTGAATTGGTTCCACCAATGCTTCATCCCTCAAGCCAAGTAATACCTACAAAACGTATGCATGGAATTCAAAGTGTTGCTTGTTATGGATAATGCTGGTGGCCACTCTTTGGATTTGAATCACGAGGAATTCCAAGTCAAGTTCCTCCCTGCCAACACTCCCTCCCTCATCAAGCCTATCGACCAAGGCGGGATCCGTGCCTTTAAGGCACTTTACACTCGAAACTCTCCAACACCTTGTGGATGCAATGGATTCGGAAGAGAATTTTAAGTTAAAGGAGTAATAGCGTAACTTCACGATCGCAGCGTGCCTGTCAGTCATCTACGCTGCCCTTAAAGGCATGTAAAAAGAAGCCTTCATCGCATGTTGGAAGAAAATGGGGCCAGAGTGTATCTAGGACTACGAGGGCTTCTCCCTCGAAGATATTCAGCGCGAGGCTGTCAACAATGCGGTGAAACTGACAAAGGTACTTGGTGGCAAAGGTTTTGACGACATTACGCATGATGAGGTCAACGACCTCATCGATACCAACTCTGAAATTCCGACAGTTGGAGTTAACGAAGCCTGCCAGTTAAGAGGAGGAGAAAGCACCAGATCCAGAGGAAGAGGATGAGGATGAAGTCGGCCTGGCAGTCGAACGACTGTCCTACCTTGTAAGGACTGCAAAGGAATTGCAAGAGAAGCATGGGATCCCTATATGGTTCGGTCTCTCCAACTGAAAAATGCCATCGATGCTGCCATGCAAACATAAAACTCCCCTCACCATCATGAAGAAACAACTACAGCAACTTCCCATCACAATGTTCCACAAGCCCACCAAGAAAGCCTTGCACGAAGATACATCCCTTAAAACACCTGAAGAAGAGGCGTCACCTGAAGAGCTTTAAATCTTCTTTGCTGTGCAGTCATTATTTTCATCGTCATCGTTTTAAATCAATAATATTATTATTGGTGAGTAACCGTACATTTTACTGTAGTTATTATTATTATTATTATATATATATATAATATATATATATATATATATATATATATATGTATATATATATATATAAATCATATTTTGAAATTTATATGCATTTTTATGGACCACGTCCAATATTTGCGGCTTTTCTCTATTCGCCGGAGGTCTAGGAACGTAACTCCGCCCCGCGAATACTGTGTGTTAAGTAGCTTGCTTACCACACACCCACTCCTGCGCTTACGTCCCCGTAGCTTACCGGCTCGGCAAAAGTGACCGATAGAATATGTACTAGGCCTAGAAATGATAAGTCATGGGATCGATTTCTTCGACTAAAGGTGGTGCTCCAGTATGGCCGCAGTCAGATGACTAAAACAAATAAAAGAATAAAAGAAAAAATGTCTATATTCCTGCATACTTCAAATCTCTCCTTGGCGTTGTGAAGCATTTCAGGTGTTAGCTCCTGCACTGCTAACTGAATGTGTTCTTTAAACTCAGCTAAACGTTTGCTCCATCTTGGGAATTGAGGCAAAGAAAATGATAGCTGTCAAAGTGAAAAAAAAAAACTGTCATGGACAAATAAGAAGGGTTCAAAAGGAATGAAAATAAAATTATAAACAAAATTCAAAATTTATACACTTTTAACACATATTAAACATGATAAACATACGTAAAAGTGAGTTTTAAAAAAATGCACCCGATTTCGCTCAAATCATCTTTAATTCTAGGACACCCTGTATTTACCCGTCCGACTAAAGGCGGGGTGGCATGTGGTGGGGGACTAATTGCAGCTGGCGAGCGTAGCTTCCGGAATTGGTCACGCGGTCAAACTCAAATGAGTCACAACAGCAGTTTGCTTTTTTCTATGAACATTTTGCATTATATAGTTCAGACATGGATGACATAGAAAGCAGACATGCTGCCGAGCCATGCTGCGTTGCGCAGGATTAGAAACGTGAAACATCAACAGGGCACTTCCGGAGAACGGATGAATGGGTTTGTTGTAACTTTACCCAGCTGCACACACACGCGAGCTTGATTAATGTTTGTTGCAAATTTGGAGGAAAGCGACTGGATACTCTTCCTGTTACGGGCCTTAACACTGCGAAAATGTTTTTTAAAATGCGGTTTATCTGGCCCTGGGTCCGTATTAGGCAAGAATTTGAACATTTTTTTGGCCTATGACACGTCATAGACCCTAAGTAATGCATGTGTAAAATTTCATTAATATCGGTTTAAATGCTTGTATATTATCTTCTATCTTTTATTTGTTTCAGTCACTAGAGTGCCGCCATGCTGGGGCGCTGTCTTGAAAAATGTTAGTAGACTGAATCGACTTAATAATTATAATTATTTTCTAATGCCTGGTAATTATGCTATCGTTATCTTTCGCCAAGTGGTGGAGCCAAACACAGGCAGAAAGACACACTCAAAGTTAACCTTTCCGTATTAAAATTACTTCTGTCACTGTTGATTATTTTTTAATATTATTTGCGACACCAGTGCTAAATAGACATGGAAATTCTATATATCAATGACGAAGGAATTCGACTGCTGTGTTTAATTGGACGTCTGCCATGAAATCACGGGATTTGGCAGCCGCAACGGACGATTATCGCCCGTCACTGATATAAACACGAGTACTTATATGTACCACAATTCCACACGCAAGGCCCTCTCACGGTAAATAATGCAGTATTCTCTGTTGAAAAGCAACCTCCACTTTTAGTGGGAGATAAATATTACCTTGTGGTATTAATATTGCTTCTTTCGCTATTAATTTTAATATTCTTTTATTCTTTTACTTGTTTCACTCATTTGACTCTGGCCATTTGACTTGTTTCACTCATTTGACTTTAGTTGAACAAGTCGACACCAGGACTTTTTATTTTTAAAAGCCTAATACTTATCTACAGACCTCTTTTGCCGAACCGCTAGGTTACGGAAACGTAAACACAAACACCGGCTGTCAAGCGGTGATGGACTACAAACACAAACACGCACGTAGATATATACATATATATACTACGGGCTTCTTTCAGTCTCCATCTACCAGATCCACTCACAAGGGTTTGTTCGGCCCCAAGCTATATTTAGAAGACACTTGCTCAACGTGTAACGCAGTGGAACTAAAATCAGAACATGGGTTGGAAACAAGCTTCTTATCACACAGCCACGCATGCATATATATATATATATATATGTGTGTGTGTGTGTGTGTGTATATATATATGTATATATATATATATATATATATATATATATATATTATATATATATATATATATATATATATGCATGCGTGGCTGTGTGATAAGAAGCTTGTTTCCAACCCCATGTTCTGATTTTAGTTCCACTGCGTTACACGTTGACCAAGTGTCTTCTAAATATAGCTTGGGGCCGAACAAACCCTTGTGAGATTCTGTACATTTATTTTCATTTTCATCGATATCATTAAGGCAAATTTTAAATGAGTGTATATAAGATGTCATTTAATGAAAAATTCCACTTGAGCGTTTCATTTTCATTTACTATGGGATTTTTTATAGGATACGTTATCTGCATAACTAAAGGGAAATAATCTATAAGTATAGAAATATCAGAGTTGCCTCCCATGCGTATAAAAAATACGAAAAGACGTTTGATAAGAAAATAATGACTCGTTATTATTTCTAGTTAGCGTTTTAACGTTCCTTGCCATAAATGTCAACTATGATAGTTTATTAATATAATGACATTAATACAGTAAAAGGTTTGAAAGGAAAAACTTCATCAAAACTCCGCCAGATTTGGTTCTTCGGATTTCATACCGCAGAACGGGGCGCCACTGCATGGTGCCAAGGATTCCAACATCACCATCAAAATACAGGTCCAGATACTGCAACAGCTTGGGTTTCAGAGGACCACAGCTCTTTAACATCCTCCCTAAATGCCTGAGAGACTTACATGGTGTGGATGTGGGTTTCTTTAAAACTAAACTGGATCTCTTCTTGTCGGGAGTCCCAGATGAACCTACCTCACGACAGGAGACGCAGATGCGGGCAGCAGCGTCGAACTCCCTTGTTGATCAAGTGCCACGTATCAGAGGTGGATTCACATATTAGTGTAGCTCATTCAACGGTGGTGCCCCAGCATGGCCGCGGCCTTCGGGCTAAAACATTTTAAAGGATTTAATGATTTAAGGATAGATGTGTTTCTAGGAATGTTTTTGGAAATGAAGGCTTACATCGGTAATAGGTGCAACTGAAAAAATAGGTGCAACTGAAAAAAAAAAATAATAGCTTATTTCTGTACATATAATTCACATATACTTCATTTGCTTTTTTTTTTCACTTTAGTATTGGCTTCCAAGTGTTTATTTTAATTTTTGTGCTTCTAAATATTTGCTGAGATTGACATAAAGTTGAATTACGCTGAGGTTAATTAATTTCTTTTAAAGAAATCACGTCGTAAAGTTGAAAAGGGACGTAACTCAAAAGACATAAGGTGCTGCATGCCTGTATATGTTGTAAGTCACACACTGGTTATATGTTAGCAATTTGTGGTGGTTAGGACTGTAACTGTTTGGGAAGTTGACCAGTATATGCTCTTATTAATACTAACTGGTCCAAAGCCCTAAAATAGATCAGTTGATAACAGATGTCTGGGAATATCATATATTAAAAGTACTTTGTATGTGTTTATTTTTGGTTTTGGCACACTGGGGACATTATCAAGGAACTTCGGTTGTATTTCACAATGTGTTTAGTGCGAAACATGGGACGGTCGTGAAGGTCTAGGAAGAGATTGGTTGGATGTGATTTGTAACTAATTAATTTCATTTTCTGACGCTCCAAAGATTCTGCTGTCTCGTCACATCTGATGGATTCTAATTTAAACGCAAGGCCAGTAATTCTGAGGGAAGGGTATTATGAATACTATGAGGAACCTAGCACTTTAATGGTTCTTCGTTTATTCACCCAGGTGGGAAGAAAGGTAAAGTTGGCCTCGGCAGTGTTTGAACTCGAAATGTAAATTAATGGAATAAATACCGCAAAACATTTTGCTCAAAATTCTAACAATTTTACCAATCATCCAGCATGGTACTCGTAATAATTCTTTGTATTATAGGCACAAGGCCTGGAATTTGTGGACAGGGGCTTGTCAATTACATCGACCCCAGTGCTGAACTGGCACTAATTTCATCGACACCGAAAGAATGAAAGGCAAAGTCGACCTCGGCAGTATGTGAACTCAGAACGCAAAGGCAGATGAAATATCGCTAAATATTTTGTCCAGCGTGCTAACAGTTCTGCCACCTCGCCGTCTTGGTGCTCGTCATAATAATTCCTTTTACTATAAGCCACCATGCCTGAAATTTTGTGGAGATGGGGTTTGCCGATTATAACGATCTCAAAGATTGATTGGTACGTATTTCGGCGACCCCGGAAGTATGAAACGCTGAGTCGTCCTCAGCGGAATTTGAACTCAGGACATAAATAACCGAAAAAAATACCGCGAAGCATTTTGCTCGGGTCGGTAACGATTCGCCTTGGTATTCGTCACAATAACGATACAATATGATAGTCAGGAAAAAGCGTAGCCGTGGTTAGAGATTGTTGAGTATCAGTGTCAGACTGAGCATTTGTTTTTTTCGATCGATGTTCAATTCTTCAGGTTTGTTAAGCTGATGCCAACTGACGCTGATAAAGATGAATAGATTTTACGAAATACAGATTGAAGAAGGTATTGGCGAGCTGGCAAGATCGTTAGCGCGCCGGATAAAATGCTTAGCGGCATTCCATCCGTCTTTATGTTCTGGCTCAAATTCCGCCGAGGTCGATACATATATAAATCATATTTTGAAATTTATATGCATTTTTATGGACCACGTCCAATATTTGCTGCTTTTCCCTATTCGCAGGTGGTCTAAGAACGTAACTAGGGGTCGACAAAAATTAAGTACCAGTTGAGTACTGGTATCGATATAATCGACTAGTCCCCTTCCCCAAAATTTCAGGCCTTGTGCCTATAAATAGAAAGGATTATTTAAGATCATGTAAAACCTGCCTGATTGTCAGAAGACAGATGTTTAAACCAGTGGTGATAGAGCATGAGTTTTAGAATATAAAATCACAGCCAAACAATTAATTGAAGTTAATTTTCATTGCTTCCATTAAATTGAAAGGAAACGTTGACGTAGTCATATCGAGGTGTTTTGAATAAGATTTGATAATCTTTTATATTTTATCTTTTACTTGTTTTAGAGATTAGAATGTAGCCATGCTGAGACACCAACTTCAAGTGTTTCATTCGAACAAATCAACGCCAATACTTATTTTCAAAAATCTGGTATTTATTTTATCGGTTATTTTGAACGAACTGCTACGTTACGAGAACGTAAAGTAATTAAACACAATAAACACTGCTCAGTATCCTTAAAAAATACGATCTGTAATCGAGAGGCTGGAACCATATCAAAAGCAGGCAGAGAATCATATAGTTGAAAGTTTGATCATTCAACTGTTGAGTTGGGAAAAGATCATGGCACACACGGAACTTTCGGGATAAATTTGATAATTTGCATGAAAGGAAAAGAAACACAACATCCCATCCAAAAGTGAATGTATGTTAAAATATCGAAAGATAGCAACTAAGACGGATTCCGAACCTGGCGCATGGGTTCCTCACTGATTTTCGAATACCTCTTTGATTTTCGCCATCAGCCTGGCCTTGGTGTTGCGGGCAGAACGGTTGGTGTCTTTCTCAACCGTTCCTCACACAGTTTTCCTAAGGGTTACAATCGGGAGAATTAGGAGGCTAAAAACTGGGGCTCATGAAATCATAGAAATTTTCTTGACAAACTTTTGATTCTTTCCACAGGAATGGCAGGAAGGTGACTCATGCTGCCAATCATTAGAACTTCCAACTGTAACCCTCCCCAGCCAGGGATTGAGCACAGTCTCCAGCAGTTTCGCATAATCGTCTGAATTGAGCCTAAGGCCCTCTTAATCAGTTGTTAGGTGAATTCCGGAGTGTGCGCACGAAGTTGAAGCGCTTGTTGTGTTCCTTCCTGCTGGCTACAGCTTCATAGTCTCTGTTACAGACACATTTTACAGCCTTTACAGTGTTCATAGCACTGAACAACAGTGATGATATTGGCATTTTAACATTCGGCGAGACGGCTTCCAGGCATCCAAGTCAGCTAACTTTTTCTCAACTATAACTTCAATCTTTATGCTCAACAACGCCGTTCACTGTTCACCAATATATCAAGCTATTCTTGGGAAAAGGAAACGTAAAATCTCTCTCTCTCTCTCTCTCTCTCTCTCTCTCTCTCTCTCTCTATCAGTTTGTCTGTCTGTCTGTCTGTCTGTCTGTCTATCTATCTATCTATCTATATCTATCTATCTATCTATCTATCTATCTATCTATCTATCTATCTTTTTATCTATCTATCTATATATCTATCTGTCTGTCTGTCTGTCTGTCTGTCTGCCTGTATATCTATCTATCTATCTATCTATCTATCTATCTATCTATTATCTATCTATCTATCTATCTATCTGTCTGTCTGTCTTTGCTGTAAACACCCGCTAAATGGAGGGCTAGACATGCCGTGGTTGATGATGCGCAGACATGCACTGAGACTGCGACATATCCGGCGCTTCATAGACGATGGTGAACAGGTGTGGTCGTCTTTTGTGCGACGCGCTTTCCGGCAGCTCGTCTCCTTGGCCGAACTACCATCGTGGATCAAACAAAGACCAGGCTAGGCGAATGGCACCGCGAGTATCGCGTTGCTCTCAAGCAACTCTGCCGTCCGGGATCAAATTTGTGCGACTTCATTACAACAAAGGCGTTCTACAGAGGATTAGTGGAGAGGAGGTGCGACGACGGTCTCGAGCAGAATCTGGGCGTCGACGAGAGACACCTGACCCGCCTGTTCAGGACAACTTTCGGGCCGGGACCTACGGACAATCACCAAAGATCCCTGGCTTGGCAGTGCTATCGGGAAGCATTACCTGTTCGGGATAAGCTCTACAGGCACGGTTCGAGACACACTGGACCGACTTGCTCGAGATACGGTCAGAGCGACGAAACCGTTCTGCACGCACTCGTGCAGTGTCCATCCATTTCGGACCTCTGGGCTTATGCCGAACGGCTGCTGTCACGTGTGGGACGAGTCCGCCTGTCGGCCGAGTCCATCTTAAAATTGCACCGCCCCCTTCCCTCAACCGGGAAGGCAAGGCAGTCTTCATCGTACTGGTGGCTATGGTGAAAGAATGTGTGCGGTGGACTCGAGCGAAAGGATTAGATACAAACACTTACCTCTCTGGCCAATCGCTCATCAACTTTTTCAAGTACAACTTGAAAAGGAAGGTGAGAATGGAGAGGCAGGTTTTGTCTCGTGAAAGTTTCAAAAAAAGGTGTTTGAATGTAGCAAAGATGGTGCGTACGAGTGACGAAACCACTTTGAGCATGATCCTGTAAATCAGGGAGAGAGAGAGAGAGAGAGAGAGAGAGAGAGAGAGAGAGAGAGAGAGAGAGAGAGAGAGAGAGAGAGAGAGAGAGAGAGAGAGAGAGAGAGAGAGAGAGAGAGAAAGAGAGAGAGAATGAGAGAGAGAGCACTTTGCTCTTATGTGTTTATTTCCTCCCTGCCTGAGGTTACCGTGGATTTTTAGGTTACCGGAATAAACAAACTTGCAACTCGTCAAAAATGTGTGTTGATTTTAATAATTCTTATTTTGATGAATAAAATTTCGACTTTGTTGAAATATATTGTGATGAATTTCATGTTTCAAAACGTGGCTTATTTTTTACTCAGCCTAATATAATATTAATGTAGAATCCAGTGTTTTATCCAGAAAATAGCATAATCTGGAATACATTGACTATTATTTACCTAAACTTCAGATATAGGTATAAGATCTAAGAGGAGCCTGAACCAGGTAAGTGTTGTAGTCGAGTAACTATCATTATTATTATTATTATCATTTTTGTATAGCATTCATAAGTATATAACTGAAGTGATGTCATTACTAGTCAAACATTTGAGATAAAATTTCCAGTGATAGAATAATATTTTCCACTATACGCACGAAGCCTGAAATATTTGGTGAGTGTTTAGTCGATCACATTGACTCAACTGTCTGTCTGCCTGTATATCTATCTATCTATCTATCTATCTATCTATCTATCTATCTATCTATCTATCTATCTATCTATCTATCTATCTGTCTGTCTGTCTTTGCTGTAAACACCCGCTAAATGGAGGGCTAGGCATGCCGTGGTTGATGATGCTCAACTGGTACTTACTTTATCGACCCCTTAAAGATGAAAGGCAAAGTTGAAAAACAGAAGGTAAAGATGAAAGGCAAAGTTTGAAAAACAGAAGGTAAAATCGAAAAAGAAAAAAACAAAAGGAAAATGCTGCTAAGCAAATTGTCCAGCGTGCTAACGAATCTGCGAGATCGCCACTTTTCAGTGATAGAATAATAACAGTTAAGATAAGTACATTTAAGTTACCCAAAATAGACATTTTGCGATATAGCGTGCAAATTTCTGCAGCGTATTAATTGCATTTCTATTTATTCTTTTAAGCGGGGATTACAACTTCTGAGAGAGCTTTGAAAATAGTATATTACTATACATAACAGATTATCGAATATTGTTAAACACCGCTTGTCACAACGCACTTCCTCGCACTGTTACAGCTTTCAAATTATACCACCTTGCCTGCTTGGCGGACAGGCTTATGGTGCATAAGTGACCGAGATCACGCCACGACCCCTGATCAGGACGCCAGTCCGTCTAAGTGTTACACATTTATAGCTGAGTGGGTGGGAACATTGTGAAATGAAAATTTTACTCTGGAACACAATGCATCCCCTGGCTCGGAAATCGAAATCGCAATCATGAGAGCAACACCCTAACCACTAGCCACGCACCTTCACGTAAATAATATGAAAACTATTAATGAGTGGTTGTTTGGTAAGAAGCTTGCTTCTCAACCACATTCATTCTGTTGCAGTTTCTTCTCTTTTTCTCTCTCTACACATCCATCAACCGTTAAACAATTCTCTGTTATTATTATTATTATTCAGTAGTTTTATTTTTATAGCGTGCTTTCACTTCACTACCGAGCGCAGCTCTGTGTGCCTTGGGTATGTGCTGTGATTTGTTGTGATGCTCTGATGGTTATTGTATGGAAAGTGTTCTGCGTAGGATGTGTGTAGTGCCTAGTAGTGCAATTTTCTGTATGTTATATGTGTTTGTAAGTCCTGGTGTTTTTGTTATGTATTTGTCTGAATATTTTTTTATCATGCCTAATGCACCTACTATGATAGGAATTGTTTCTGTTTTCAGGTTCCACATTCTAGTTACCTCTATTTCCAGGTCTTTGTATTTTGAGAGTTTCTCCATTTCTTTTAGAGAAACGTTGTCATCTGCCGGTATTGATACATCATTAGAAAGCATTTTTTTCTTCATGATCTCTGACAATATTCTGGTCTGTTGGCCTTAATTTCTCTATCTGTGTGTATCGGCATATCCCAGAGTATGGTTGCTTTCTCGTTTTCTGTGACCTTTTCTGGTGTGTGCCTATACCATCTTTTTTCTGTTGTTATTCCATAATGTTGGCATAGCTTCAATGTATGTAGGTTCCAACTCTGTCATGTCTGTGAATATATTCCTTCTTAGCCAGGACTGGGCAGCTAGAGATAATATGATTTATTGTTTCTTGTCCATCTCCACATATTCTGCAGTTACTTGTAATATTTCTTTCATTACTGTTTTTGGTAATTTCTGGTGGGGAGGCTTTGGTCTTGTGCTGCAATTAAAAAACCCCTCTGTTTCTGCTTTGAGTCCTGAGCTTCTCAACCATTGCTGGGATTTTTCTTTGTCTATTTCTTTTGCGTTTAGTTTAGTGCAGTATTTACCATGAAGGGGCTTTTCTTGCCATCGTTTTATCATGGCTCGTTGCTGTTCTATTTTTAGTTTGGATTTCATTTGTTTTATAGCTTTTGTTGTTTCTTCATCATCTTCTTCTTCTTTGTGTTTATTAGGTGGTATGATTTCTTGTTTGTATTTGTCAGCTTCCGTAAATACTGAGAACAGTTTTTTGTTTTGCTCGTGTTTTGCTGCTATCTGGATCAGTTTTCCTTCCTTCTGAAGTAGGTATTTTTGCAGTCCTATGGTGGTTATTTTATAGTAGTTTTCCAGCTGTATAAGGCCTCTACCACCTTCTATACGTTATTATTATTATTATTATTATTATTATTATTATTATTATTATTATTATTATTATTATAATTATTATTATTATTATTTTTTTTATGGCGGCGATGGGCTAGTAGAACATTTAGCACACCGGACAAAATACTTGGCGAAATTTTCGCCTGCCTGTGCGCTCTGAGCTCAAATTCCACCGAACCCGATCTTTCTTTTCATTCTTTTTGGGGTCAATAAAATACGTAACAGTCATGTACTGACTTCTATATAATCGGTTTCCCCGCCCTCAAAAACTACTGACTCTGCACCAAAACTTGAAACCAATATCATTCTTATCATTCTGAGTTCAAATTCCGCCGCGGTCGACTTTACCTTTTCATTCTTTCGGGGTCGCTGAAATAAGTACCAGTTGAACACTAGGATCGATGTAATCAACTATCCCCCTCCCCACGAAATTTCAGGACTTTTTGCCTATAGTAGAAACGATTATCATTATTATCATTATTACAAGAACATTATTCGTCACGTAACAGATAACTTTTGAAGTATACTTTGCCGCTATGGATAATTTGATAAAAGTTAAATTATAATAATCGTATGTTTGCCATATTTCCTGACATTGACCTAGTAATTACTGCAAAAATCTTCCTTGCAAATCGTCTAAGCAATATATTCATTTACAATAAATGTTAATTTTTTAGCTACAATCAGCTACGTCCATCACCTCGTTCTCCTCGTATTCCTCATCTTTCTTCTTCTCGCCGTCCACCGCGTCGTCCTTCTCGTCGTCCTCCTCTCTGTTCGCCTCCTTCTTTCTTCGATGCATGGTTCACTTCCTGCACTCGTGACGCTTTTGATGAAAGAGGAGTTGGAAGATTCAGTGAAGAGTTTCTTCGCTTCGAAGGACAAGAACTCGTATCAGTGTGGGATCAAAGCACTCCTCCTCCTACAACTACTACTATTCGTTCTTACCATTAATGAAGTCAATTTCGAGATTCTTCGAAAATCGATAGAATAAGTAATAGTTCAGAAGTTTCTGAATTTACTCTTCCTCCACCTCCATCAAAATGTTTGATATAATTAGCTCAGAAAATTTATAAACATATTAAATATGTTTATGAAATATTGCTTCGAAATTTTGGTACAAGCCCAGTAATTTCAGTGGCGGTGATAAGTCAAATACATCGATCCCAGTGCTCAACTGGTACTTATTTTATCGGTCCAGAGAGGAGGAAAAACAAAGTCAACAGACTAATAATGTTTTTATATATGTTCTAAACTGTCTCCGTTCCAGGATGAAGCAATTTCACTTCAGGCTGCAAATAACTTTTTTCCTATGGAAAAAGATAGTTCCCATCCGTGATCATGTCTTGAACTGCGTATTGAGTATTCTCAGCTAACCTGTATATATACAAGTCATTCTCCTATTCGCAAGCTGCAGACCGGGAGTTTTCATCACCACACCATAAGGGCCGACAAGTGACCTACTGCTATGGATGTCAAAGCATGGCCGAATCCGAGCTGGTTGTCTGAGCACAACGTATGTAGATCAGCTTACCAGAGACACTGGATGCTTCCCTGAAAACCTCCTTCAACTAATGCAAGATGGGGATAGATGGTGTGTGCATGTTAAAAATGTCCGAGCATGCTCGACTAGATAATGATGATGATGAGACATTCCCAAAGTATAGAATTTTTGCTTTTTATGGCTCTCATCTCATGCGTTATTGTTGCACCGATCGAAGCAGCAGAAAGATTTGGTTTACTTGATTAATTTCTTCAGCTAGATAATTACAATTTTTCACAATGGAACGGAGCAAGGTCTTTGTATAAAGAAGGAATGATGCAGAGAATACCATGCAAAATATCTTAATTGAAATTTTCCTCTAAAAGTTTTCAGTTATATATCCACTTTCTGTAGGATCCCCTTATTTGGATATGTTGAGCGAATATAATAAAAAAAAAGTTATGAATAAGTGTTGGCGTGGCTGTGTGGTAAGAAGTTTGTTTTACATCCGCTTGCTTCCGGGTTCAGTCCCACTGCTTGGTACTTTGGACGAGTGACACACACACACACTCACACACACACACACACACACACACACACACACACACACACACACAACACACATATATATACATATCTGTATGTGTGTGTGTGTATATGTGACAACTTGTATTTGTGTGTTTACTTCCCCTGTAACGTAGCAGTTCAGGGAAAGAACCCGATAAATTAAGTACCAGGCTTAAAAAAACATAAAGAAGTAGTGGGATCAATTCGCTCGACTAAAATTCTTCAGAGAGGAGCCTCAACACGTGGCCGCAGTTTAATAACCGAGAGAAGTAAAAAATAAAAAGATAGAATTGAATAGTAAACTAATTAAAAAATGCATTTGCATATGATTAGTCTGCTTATTGTATTTCTCGTGGAACCTGTAACGACCTCATGTGGAACCTCTGTTTCAGAGAACCCCGGTTTGTAAAATCTGCATTAAATCCTAGTTATGTTCAGCTCTTTCCTTAACTGATGCTAGCCGACATAGAATAAAAGAGCAATTTCTTTGACCATAATCGAAAATCATAGAGAGGAAACGAGTGTCATCCGAATAAAATTGTTTTCAATTTTTGTAGCCGAACTTTGTGTTAACGAATTCAGTCAATCAGCTTTAAATTTAAACAGTACAAGGGATTTAGAGCAGGGCTTTACCACCTTTTTTTTCATTAAATTTGTAATTGCGCCTTATAAATAACAAACCTACAGGCGTGCGTGTGTTATCGTATCATACAAAGAGAATTGCGTGTGGTCGTATTGATGAAGTATCAGACTACTCACCAAATTTGTCGACAAAAACACATCAATTGTGGTACTTGCTGTGTGAAATGTCCATTTAATCGTAATTATGTACTATGTATGGATACTGCTATTTTGAGCTACGAAAGTAAAACTACAATAAACGGGTGTTTTGTGAGGCTTAAGTTCACTAAAAGCCGAAACAAACTCAGTCTCAATCTAAAATCTCTAGCCCTGTCGGCCAGCCTTCAAATCTATAGTTTTGTTTTATTAATTTTGTGAAACATTTATGATCTCGTCATCTAGCGGTTAGTGAAATTATCGTAGAAATGAGTGAGTACTCCATAGACAAACGTACCCTTAACGTCGTTCTCAGGGAGATTCAGCGTGATACAGAATGCGACAAGATCGGCCTTTGAATTACAGGTACAACTCATTTTTTGCCAACTGAGTGAACTGAAGGAACGAGAAATTAAGTGTCTTGCTCAAGCACACAACACGCCATCGGGAATGGAAGTCTAGACCTTACGATCGTGTGCCAAAATACCCTAACCACCAAACCATGCTGCATCACTTTTGAAAAAGTTAATTTGTAAGTTGAATCTAGCAGGGAGTCTTCAGTTGAATATCTTTGTCAACAACAAGATAATCACAAGTGATGACGACCATTGTGACGAGATTGTTAACCTAGTGATCGCTTCTGGATGAGTTTGAACCAATTGAACTCACGTCCACTGTTAGAGAGGGAGAAAGATACATAGAGAGGGAGAATACATACATACATACTTACAAGCACACACACATATATATATACTAAGAGAGAGAGAGAAAGAGAGGCGGGGAAAGGGAGTATATATATATATATATATATATATATATATATATATATATATGTATGTATGTATGTATATATATATGTATGTATGTATGTATGTATATATATATTATATATATATATATATATATATATATATATATTATATATATATATATATATATATATGCTTACCAGTTGAAGGAGATATAGATCCATTAACCTGATTTTTTTCCCGTTCTTATTATGAAACAATCAAAATCACGTAAGAGAGTAATAATGTCTCGTAGCAGTAACATATAGAATTCGATAGGATATTCGTAGTCAAATAACTCGGAGTTATTATTCATTTAGAAATTATATTCCAATTACCTTTCCAATGAAAAGATAAACACAGTCAATTAACTCTTCAGTTTAAAGTCTGTTAGAATTTCTGAAACGGAAATTAATCAACCAAATGAAAATCAGATTCTTTGTAAATTTGATTAAAGATAGTAAATATTTTTCAACTTATATTTATATAATTGTCTTTCGTAGTCTTCCTATCTTTTATTTGGATTCAACTAATATTAGGACATGGTATTAAAAAAGTTTCTATATGATGTAATAAAAGGAGATTCTTTACATAGGTGGGTGGACTAACACTTCCAAGTTAAATTGCCAGGAGTTATCGAATAATACTTATATAGTTGATTTCATATTATTTGGGTGAGGTGGGGGTTGAATTTCAGCTTGGCATTGTGGGTGGATTATTACAACTTTTGTTTTCGTATTATTGTTGATGTTCTGGTTAAATAAAAAATAGTGGGGAACAATGAGGAGCTTTTACTGCATTTTTGACTTTGAGAAAAAAAATTGTTTTACAAAAACTCTGTTAGCTAAGCGAATGATCTTCTCTAAATGCACTAAAAGCACTATAACATATTCAGAACAATAAAAAAGTATCCCCGTTCTCTTTGAGCATATAAAAAATATATTTAACTGGGGTAAAATGAATAAGCTAAGTTAAAGTAAATTTGCCTCTTAACTTCTCCAGAATTGCATTTGAAAACTCATACACATCAATATCCATCCTTAGACATCAGAAAGATCAGATATGCAACAAGAATTTTAAATATCTTTGTTAAATTGAAAGAGGATCATGAAAAAATGTCATAAGACATGAAATTAAGGAAACAGGTCTAAAAAAAAAATCTCACCATAAAAAATTCTCTATAGCTTCTCCAAGATGTGCTAGAATGTCTTTCTTCCGTTTACTCACCATAAATTTAAAAAGGACTTATTGAAATTAATCATTACTCATTTTACCCCATTTTAGACATAAACTTTTGAAAATTTACAATACATTAGTGCGTGGAGGAATTGACTTGCAATTCAACAGAGAAAAATAATACCTGTCACCTGACAATGATTCAAACTCTCTCAACTTTAACAACACTCCTAAAGGTGATTCAACAGTGCAAAGTGACGATGCAATACTTGCAATATAATAATTTCAAATAGGTTGGGAGAAAATAAATGAGAAATCAGAAATTACTCATTTTACCCCGGTTACTAATTTTGCTCCACCACCCTTATATCACATTCATAACTTCTGATTTCTCTCCATATATAAATAAAATGAGCAACAAGAAAATTTACCGTTGCTCATTGGAAGGGCAGTGGTGAAGACTGAAAGTAGGTGAAACGTACGGGAGGTATACAGTATCATTCCTCTGTTTCCATGGTTCAAATACTGCTGGGATTATATTTCACCCTTTCATTATAGGTAAAATCCATGGCTGTATTACACAAATTGTTGTAGCTGTTACTTTACTTGTTGTCAACAGCAGGGCACATATTTTAGACAAAACTAAGTGTTTTGCCTCGTAGATGTACAGAGTATCGGCAATGAAAGGAACATAGGGGTTCGACAAAAGAGATCGATAGAATAAGTATCAGGTCGATTTGTTCGACTAAAATCTTTTTAAGGCTCCAGCATAGTCGCAGACAAATGAGTGAAACAAATTAAAGAAAAAAATATATATATACTCCCATTCGGCCTTCTCCTCTTCTCTTCTGTTTGTATTATTCTTTCTCTCTTACTGTGTGTATGAGTAGGCACTTATTTACTCATTGTCTGCCTTGAAGCCTTGTATTTTCACTCATCCTTCATCTGTTATGTTTATTCTCTGTATCTCTATTCTCTTTCTCTCACTCTTCTGTTTACGATGTAAAGCCTGACTGGAGAAACTAACCAACCAACCAACCAACCAACAACCAACCAACCAACCAATGTTTTTATCGGCTGTTAGATAATTGCGTGTATATTTGTTAGGGTGCAAATGTTGGGGTATGTATATATGGTTAAATCTAATTGTTCCTCAGCGAAAACATAAGTGCTTTTCAACCTAAATATCTCCATTTCAACTGAGGTTGAATATACAGTTTCGGTATATTCAGTATCACACGTGTCAGACTGTTCAAGATATATTTCGTTAAACAAGATATGTTCGCGCATCCTGAGTAGAGATCGGTACTGACGTTTCAAGTCAGGCCATTCTTCGATAAAATGAAGGAAAGCAATTACAACTTCTCAATAAACTTCGCCTTTCTTTAAAGGTCGTTCTCACTTTTCTTTAGGAAATACGAAATCATGTTATTTTACGAATTTCATTAGCAATGTGTGGTAAGAAATTTGCTTCCCACCACATATATATATATATATATATATAATATATATATATATATATATATATATATATATAATATATATATTATATATATATATATATATATGGTATGGAGGCGCAATGGCCCATTGGTTAGGGCAGCGGTTGTAAGATCGCGGTTTTGATTCCCAGACCGGACGTTGTGAGTGTTTATTGAGCGAAAATACCTAAAGCTCCATGAGGCTCCGGCAGGGGGTAGTGGCGATCCCTGCTGTACTATTTCGCCACAACTTCCTCTCACTCTTTCTTCTGTTGGCCTTAGTTAGTTAGACGGAGTGGCGTCAGTTAAAGGCTAAAACAATGCGAAGCGCATTGTGACCATCGATGTGTAGCAACATCTGATAGCCTGGTCGGTCACGGTGATATATATATATATATTATATATATATATATATATATATATATATATATATATATATATATATATATAGCTGAAAGATTAAAGTAATCAAAGGACATTCTAAGTATGCTGGAAATAGCAGTCAAAACTCTTTTAAATTGCCAAAATACACTGATAAGAACTACAAAAATCAACAGTCTGAAGTCAAACGAGCTAAGACAATCTCTCAGCCTACACTCAAGTATTTAGACTCACGCGACCGGTTTCTAGACTGACATTACAGTTTCACCTTCCTCAGCACACTTTACCATGATGGAGAGCCCAAATCCGTCACATTGAAGTCTGCGCTGCAACTGATTCGTTTTGCGCCGAATCCTGACTGCCACCAGTGTGAAAATAATTTCAATTTGGAGCAAATAATTCAGGAGAAAAATATTTGCGAAAATATCATTGACTATTATTATCAAGTGTAACAATTAAAAATGATAATAACAGAATCAATATATAGGCGATTGCAGCCCCCCACCAAAAAAAAAAACAAAACATTAAATAGATAAAGGATTAAAATTAATCAAAGGACATACTATGAATGTCTACCTGCTGGAAATAACAGCCACAACTCTTATTTAAATCGCCAAAATACACTGGTAATAACTACAGAAATCAACCGTCTGAAGGCAAACGGACTAAACAATCTCTCAGCATACATTCAAGTATTTGGACTCACGTGGATCGGTTTCTGGACTGGCATTACAGCCATACAACGGGCCTCTTTTAGTTTCTGTGCACCTACCAAATCCACACATAAAACTTTGGTCTGTCCGGAGTTATAGCAGAAGTCACTTGCCCAAGTTGCGACACACTGGGACTGAACTCGGATCCAAATGGTTGGGACGCTAACTTCTTGCCACGCAGCTACGCTTGCACTTATGGTAGAAACTTTGCGTTACTTTCTAAATTATTGCTTGCTGTATGTCATTTGACTCTGGTGATTTGAGCTAACCGGAATCAAATACTTTGGCCCATGAATATAGTGCATCGATAGTAGAGGATAGGAGACAGAGACTCATTGAGCAATAAGTCGACACCATATTAATTCATCGAGTTATTCTGAAAACAGACACCAATTGTTTTAGTATACATATTACATTTTCAATCATTCTTATCCTTTGCTATTGTTTGAAAAACACAAAGGCGTATATAAATTTGCGTTGGATTAATATGTTTTGTTTCTCTGTTTATACAATTACACAATTGATCTCATAACGGTTTGAACTATTTCCTTGTAAATGTTATCTTCATCAACTATTCATAGGAAACAGTAGAAAATGTCACCGTCAATTAAGACTTAAGCCATTGACCAAGCAATACCACAAGGGATTTGAACTAAAAACTGTGAAGCATGTGTACGCATAAATATATATGTATATATGTGGGTATATGTGCGTGTATGTGTATGCCGAGAGATAAATAGATAAACAGAGATAGAGAGAGAGAGAGAGAGAGAGAGAGAGAGAGAGAGAGAAAGAGAGAGAAAGAGAGAGACTGCTTAAGAAGTGCTGTCTCTAGCTAAATGTTGATCTCATTTCATATTAATAAGTAATTAGATGATTTAGTAAATTAATACAAGTATAATTTAATTTATTTAACGTGAAGTAAAAGTTTCAGTAGAATAAAATTACCTAAAATGTTTGGTAATATGATTGGGTTTTTAAAAATGACGGGGATAAGCGAGAGAATGGAATCTCTAATTAAATCAATTTGAAGTATATAGATCTGTTTCTTTAGTCTGAGTTAAGAAATTCTACCGGAATTTTCGTAGCATTTTATAACGGCCGGATCGATATGTACCTCATTAAAAGTAATAAACGTATAATTGCAATGATATATACAAAATATTACCCAACTAGTTGAAATAGATCGATGGTTTCTCCTTAATTTTTCCAGGAACATATCACTTGAAACAGTCATTTTATTTTAGTTACACAAAGAAATAACGACACGGCCAAAACTCTTAACGATGACAACTTTTAAAGCAATACTCAACACTATCAATCGCCTTAATTTATTCATCTCCACCATTGTAGTTTGCCTCACAAAGAAGCAAGTATTTTCTGCAAGGCACCCTCTTAGCAGGATTACAAGGGTTTATTTTAATAGAAACTGATTCTATTTGATCTCTATAACAATAAGCCACTACGTCCCACTATGAATTATTACTTTCACATCTTCACTTGCGAATATCCAATGGCTAATTGAGTTTAGATATAAACTTAGAATGTATTTATGCACGTCATGAATATAGACGCAGGCGTGGATGAGTGGTTAGAAGCTTGCTTCCC
>NC_042997.1:68425049-68460049 GCF_006345805.1 Octopus sinensis
TTACGTGTGTGTATTTGTGTGTGAATGTATAAGTTAAAGGGATTGCTATATAGGTATGTTATAGGGTTTAGTAAAGGGAGGTTTTATCATTTATGTTTTTATGAGTTTTAATTTATCATGGTAGTTTTATTAAAGAATCCATTCATAATTTTTTAAAATAATGTTAGTTTACCGCGTGAATATAATTTTTAATTCCATTTATTCTATTTCTCCATTCATAATTTTAAATGACGTTTGCTTCCATAGCGCGTATTCTTTTTATACATATGTTAGGTTACTATGGTAACGTAATTTTGATTTGATGTTTTTAACGGCTTAGAATTTAATTTCACTTCATAATTTGAAACTGACTTGAAAGTATGTATATTATTTCTCCTTATGTCATATTGTTATTTTTGATATTCTGGTTACTTACGATGTATTTTATATATCGTATTATGTGTAATAATGTTGTTTTTCTTGGAGTGTTTATGTATGTGGGATTGTGTGTGAGTGTGTGCGTATTTTAGTTGTATAATTTATTTATCTGTATGAGTGTGGGTGTGTTAATATTGTTGTATATATCGAGTTTAGTGAGTATGTATATGTATATGGTGTGTGTTTTACGTATGTATATTTGTGTGTGAATGTGTTTATGGGTTTGCTATATAGGTTTGGGGATGTATGTGTTTATTTATCTGTGTGGGGTTGAGTGGGTTTTTGGAGTATATATTGAGGTTTATATGTATGTATAGGTATGGGTGAGTGAGGTGGGTATTTGTATATGTCGTGGGTGTGTGGTTTACGTGTGTGTATTTGTGTGTGAATGTTTAGGTTTAGGGGGATTGCTATATAGGTATGTTATAGAGTTTAGTAAAGGGAGATTTTATCATTATATGTTTTTATGAGTTTTAGTTTATCATGGTAGTTTTATTAAAGAATTCGTAGTAATTTATGTCTATTTACGATGTCTGTTATTTTATTACATTATTTCATTCATAATTTTTAAGTAATGTTCGTTTTACCAAGTGAATATAATTTTTAATTCCATTTATTCCATTTCTCCATTCATAATTTTAAATGATGTTCGTTTCTAGAGCGGGAATGTGGGTTGTATGTGTGTGTGAGGGAGTATGAATAAGTATTGTGTTGAAGTATTTGGCTATTTTATTTATTTATCGTTGCCTAGACGTTTTTATGTGTATGTATAGGGATATATATATAGGTGTGTGATTTAGTGTATGTATTTAGATATGGTTATATATAATTAGTTATATGTGTATGGGTGTATATATAGTTTATTTTTTGTTTTGTTTTATATTTAATTGTTGATAGGTTTATTTTAGTTTATATATTGTTTATATATTGATTATATATGGATTATATATAGGTTATATATAGATTATATATTATATTTTTTCATTAATACTTTAATTATTTTAAAATTATTATTTTTATATTTTAAAATATTGATATTTTAGATTGGAAGTCCACCTGAAGATTGTCGATCAGGACAAGAAACAATTGTAGTGGCGGTTTTTTTGACTTTTTATTAAAATTTTATGTATTGATTAAGTCTTTCCTTGTTTGTTTTGCAAAATAGTGGTTTTGTCTCTAATAATATTATATAATATTTTACTATAAAATTGGATTTAATCCTAAATCTGATTTTTTTCCCTGTAAATTTGGATTTATTCCCTAATATTTATTATATATATATATATATATATATATATATATATATATAATATACATATATATATATATATATATATATATATATTATATATATATATATATATATATATATATATATATATATATATTGAATATATTGATAGAAATGTTATGGCAACAAAAGAATGAAAGAGATCACGATATTATGTAAATATAATATAATATTATATATTATATTTACATTATTATATAATATTACATGTAAATATAATATGTGACAATTATTCGGTAGCCATGATAAAACTCTGAGTTTCGGATGTCGTGGCGGAAACCCACGCCGGCATCTCTTCAGTTATCGGCCCATATACGTATGCGTGTGTGTGTATGTATTTATGTATATATGTGTATATGTGTATAGTTGTTTGTGTGTGTGTATATATATATATATATATATATATATATATATATATTATATATATATATATATATATCAGAAGAAAAGTAGGTATAAGTATTCCTTATTAGCTATGTTATTTAGAATCATAAAGATTCCGGCGCATCGAAAGCTCTCTACCGTTCTATTGGAAAACACCAGTGATTATAAACATCCCGAAGTCGGGGGATAAAACATTTCATGTCTTTCGAGTTAAAGTCTAGAGAAGAGCAATATACAAGTAGAAATACGGATAAAGAGTTTCTGAATATTACAGGTTACAGTTCAACTTTAAGGGAATCTTGTGATTTAGTGGAGAAATACTGGCAAAATAGAATATTCAATAGTGATTCATAGAACTTTATCTGTTTTACATCGAAATCGATTTTATCGTACAATAAAATCCGACAAAATACTAAAGTGGATAAAATCCGAAAAAATACTAAAGTTAATGTAATCTGTTAAACCCTTTGAAGATGATTTCTCACCAGGGTGGCGGTCCTATAACTAAAGTCGCTTAAATCATAAAAGAGTAATGTACATATATCCCAAGAACTGGTTTAATAAATTGAAATAATTGTTTGATTCTTGGTGATCATTCCTGTTGGACTAAAAGTCCAGGGTAATTTAAAAGAGAATATTTTCCCTTAAATATAACAAGAGAACTATGGATTGTTATGACTCCAGATCCACGAGAGCGGGGGCAGTCCACTTAACTATTTCGCTTAGGGGAAGAGTTTGTTTTCTTGAATTATACAGGAAGAATTAAACTGCATTACATGCTAACGAAGTAATCGTTAATGATGCAGTGATCCTGCTCTACTACCTAAAAAGAAAAATATATATATATGTAGTACATAGTTCAATTGAGCTAGCATGAAAAAAGGTATCGTTAATGGGCCCCATGCAGACTTAACGACGGGAAGCGTGACATCGTTACAATTTCCCTAAGTGACAAATGAAGATAGGGAGTGAAGACAGAGCAACTGGGAGAAGAGAGGTAGAGGCGAAGAGAGGGAGAGAGAGGGAGAGAGAGAGAGAGAGAGAGAGAGAGAGAGAGAAAGGGAAAGAGAAAGAGAGAGAGAGGGAGAGAGAGAGGGAGAGAGAGAGAGAAAGAGACAGAAAGAGTGAATGGAAAAAATGCAAGAGATGGAGTGAAATAAGTAACAAAAGGAAATGGGGAAATTGAAGTATGGGAGAGAAAGCTATAGAAATATTAGGGAGTATTTGAAATAACTTGAAATAGTGTGATAAAAACAGACAAGAATAAAATAAAAGACCAAGAGAAAATAAGAAATTGATAGAATTGAAATGAATAAGAACATTTCCAAATATATGTGAAACAATGTACATGTTGAGAAACTAAAGTACAAAGTCAAGTTCGATTAAATAAAGGGGCCTCATCCCTTTACAGAGGTTTTTATGGATGCTGGATAAACATTCATTACATTTATATCGTAGCATAGATGGAACAAAGTAAATAACTCTAAAATATATGTCAATATACAGTCTATAATTAAAATGGCACAAACTTAAAACGTTCTCTGAACGACTGATAGATGCTTGACGCAGTTTTGTTGTGTATAGAGAATATCATGCATCAAGCATAAACATTAAACTCGTGGCATAATCTACAATGCTTATGAGGCACACATAAATCCCAACCAATGTCAACATCCATAATAATATTTTATGATATTTATTCATGTATGTTCCTTACCACGAATAAGAAGGTGCGCAATCGAAGAGAATATCCAAGCACTATAAATTACACTGTGTAACACGATTTTTGTCCTTGGGTAGCAATTGTTAATTCCTATTAGCTTATCCCTAAAAAGTATGAAAAATGCCTAATATTTCCTTCAAACTTTGCTTTTGTTAAATTTATTCAAACCCAAAAAGTATCCCTCTCAACACATGACTGTGATGCTTCCCACTACTCCTTCTCATAATCAGAGATGCACATATTGCCAGCCACTAACGGACATGCTCAAGTGGTTATGGTCAAGCAACTGACAAAGAAATCTGTGGTACTGAGTAGAATATTTGCTACTACAATATTTCTGCCTCAGCAACTCTGAAATGTAATAGAAAATTGCTCAGTTTCAAAACATTACAATAGCAAAGTTTGAAGGGAATAGTAGTAATTTCCTTTGATTTCTAGATAGAAGCAAACACGAAATAACACTTAATGACTAAAGACGGAAAAAAGAAATATTGTAACACAGTGTTATTGATAGATTTTTCAGCCTACATCTTCAGATGTCCAAATGCAAATATCAATATATGTAAAAGACAGAGTCTACATCATTTGAAGAAGTGTAACATTTAAAAAATACGTAAAAAAGATAAAATAGGTGCTATAAATCTGAGATAAGAAATTCAAGCGATATGGTAGAATCTTATAAATTAGTCTACTGTAAGCATACTTTAATTTTGAAAACTGAACAAAATTAATTGAGACAAAACTTGTAATATGTGTTTTAGTAGAAAATGGCCAACATTATCTTCAGAAAAATATGAAACAAAACCTTAGAATAAAACGATTTTAAAAAATGATAAGAACAGGGATTCCACCACCTGCATTGCTAGGGTATTTTGACAACGTGAAAGCAAATAACAGGACAGATGAAAAAATTTGTATTCTTCACATTTTTCCTATGCATTTCTTTTATAATCATTGGTTTACAAACCTGTTTTTTTTCTTTTTGTGAAGATTAAACTCATGAAAAGAAACTTTTTTTGCTGAAAGACATGTAACTGCTTCCACATTATTAGTTATTTAAGTCAAACAAAACAATGAAATTTCAAAGAAATTTTCAATTCTAAAGACGTGATCTAATTTTAGTCAGTTGAGAAAAGAAAAAATAAAATTAGGAAAAAAAAGAAGGAAAAGGCAAAAAGAAAGCAATAAAAAGCAAATGAGTTACAAATGAAACAAAGACACAAAGAGAATAAACAAGATCATTTTCACCAAGAGATAATGATAAAGATGATGATTAACATCGTCATCATCATCATCATCATCATCAGCAGCAGCAGCAACAGAAGAAGAAGAAGAAGAAGAAGCAGCTGCGTCATTTCTGATCTTAGCTCAAGGTAAAAAATACGTGTATTGTGAGATTAGTCAATTACATCCTGTCCAGTACTTGACTATTACACTATTTTATCAACCTCGGAAGGATAGAATACAATACTAATCTCGGAGGGGTTTGAACTAGGAACGTAATGTAGGTGAATATTGTAAAATATATTCGTTCCACAGTCTATTTTGCCAATCCCTTTATTTACCAGCAACGGTAGAAGGTCAAATACGATGTTCGATGGGAGGGATCGTTCGTTTATAACGACTCCAAAAACAGGAAAAAATTCCTGTAGTTGGCTAATCGATTATTTTATTGCACAAGCCCAGCAATTTCGGTCTTCACCTGGTACTTATTTTATCGATCCTGAAAGAATGAAAGTTAAGGGAGACTCTAGCGGAATTTGAACTCAGGACGTCAAGTCAGAAGAAATGCTGCAAAGCATTTTTACCGGCACGGAAAAGATTTTGGCAGCTCGCCTAATAGTAACAAAATATTGGTTGCAAATTTTGGCACAAGGCCAACAAGTTCGGGGGAGGGGATAAGACGATTACATCTGTCCATACTGTTCAACTGGTACTTATCTTATCGATCCCAAAAGGATGAAAGTCAAATTTCACCTCAGCGGAATTTGAACACAGAACGTAACGAATGGCGAAATGCCACTAAGCATTTGACCCGGCTTGCTAACGATTTTGCCAGCTCTCCGGCTTACAGTAACTAAATATTGCAAGTTATTTTGCCTGACGCTCGAACCTTTCCGTCAACAAACTGCTTTTAAATTTATAATCACCAAATGAAATAACAGATTCAACGATCGGAAAAGAAAAAAATCCGTACCTCCTGCTTATCGTAGAGGAAGAATATAGACGGTTATATTAGATACTAGTCTTCACTGGTATTTCATGTTATCGACTGCAGGGTAGTGAAAGTTAGAGCTGACGTTAGTGGAATTTGAACTAAGAATGTAAAATACTGGATGAAATAGCGCAAGACATTTTGTCCGATATTTAGAATTATGGCAACAATAACGATAATTCTTTGTAATTTTTGACACTGTGCAAGCAATTTCGACAGGAGAAGAAGTCAATTACGTCAACCCTTAGGTGCAACTGGTATTTATGCATCGAGGGAATGTCGGCTTCGGAAGAACTTCAACTCAGAACCTAGACTCAACCGGCGTATCGATTGAGGACCCTTATCAACAGAGTCAATTATTTGCCGAGGCTTTTTCAACTATTTCCAAACAAGATGATGGTCGTGAACCCCCTCCATTTGATAGATCGGTACCTCCAATGCTTCGATTGGTCATCACGCGGGACGAAGTCAAACGTGTTATTCAAGGCCTCGATGTCAACAAGGGTCACGGCCCTGACGGCATACACCCACGGGTTATCAAAGCGTTGGCTCCGGTCATCTGCGAGCCCTTAACACGTCTATTCAATATGTCATTAGCGACGGGTGTTATACCTGCGGACTGGAGAACAGCGATAATCTGCCCAATTTTCAAGAAAGGGAGCCGCGAAGACCCGCTTAACTACCGACCGGTTTCCCTTACATCAATAATCAGCAAGATGTTCGAAACCATCCTGAAGAAAAGTATGATGCTCCACCTCCAAAACACAGCCTCTATCTCTGATTCCCAACATGGCTTCGTGCCGAAGAGATCATGCTTGACCAACTTACTGGTAATGGAAGTATTGGTGACGCGCATCCTCGATGATAGTAATGCTGTTGACATCGTTTTATTGGACTTTGCCAAAGCTTTTGACTCGGTAAACCACCGCCTATTACTTGTCAAGCTTCAAGCATATAGTTTCCATCCGGATATTGTATGATGGGTTGGTGCCTTCCTCTCAGATCGCTCCTTCCAAGTCCAAGTTAATGGTTCGCGGTCCGACGTCTCCAGTGCGAGCAGTGGCGTGCCTCAAGGTTCAGTGCTTGGGCCCTTATTGTTCTTAGTCTTCATAAATGACTTGCCCGACGACCTCACGCAACACACCCTTCTATTTGCCGACGAGATCAAACTGGTTGCTCCTCGCGGTAATATAGAGGATCTTCGTCGATGCCTCCACCAAATTTGGAAGTGGTCTAACGAATGGGACCTGTGTCTGAACGTGTCAAAGTGCTGTCATCTGCCTGTTGGCTCTCCTCCTGCAACTCAACTTGATTTCGAGCCGGGTCGTCTGCTGCTGGAGAGGACCGATCAGGTAAAGGACCTGGGTATCTTGGTGGATTCCTCCTTTTCGCCTTCGGCCCAGTGCGTCCATGCTGCCAACAAAGCACGCGGAATTCTGTTCTTGATTCGACGGTCATTCGGAATGCTCACAGCAGCCATATTCCTACCACTCTATGTCACGCTGGTGAGACCCATATTGGAGTACGGGATTCAAGCCTCTTCTCCTTATCTCCTCAAAGACATACAGCATCTCGAAAGAGTCCAGAAGCTGGCTACCCGCATGGTTCATGGTCTCAAAAATTTGTCCTATGAAGAAAGGCTGAGGACGCTCGACCTTTATTCTCTTGAAAAACGCCGCCGCCGTGGTGATCTCATTCTCGCTCACAACATCATAAGCGGAAAGTGTAACCTCTCGAAAGAGCTGTTCTTCACTCCTACTCCAGAGCGTCGGCTGCGGGGTCATTCCGAAAAGCTCTACCTGCGACGATTTCATCTCAATCGAAGGAGAGGAGCTTTCTCCGTCCGGGTTGCGGATCCGTGGAACAAGCTGCCAGACGAGATGGTGAAGATGCCGACGACCGCTTTGTTCAAAGCCTCCCTTGACCTCAAGTGGCCTGAACTCTTTACATGAACACCACCCTGTACTTAACTCCATGTCCCCCTACATGGCCTTGCTATTTGCTTTTGAGCCAAATTAACTAACTAACTAACTAACTAACTAAAGTGTCGGAAGAAATGACACTAAGCCATTTGTCCGACGTGCTAACCACTCTGCCACCTCACCCTCTTAATAACGGTCATAAAGTTTTGGCACAAGGTCAGCAAGAATAAAGTTTGCAGATAAGTCGGTAGCATCGAACCCAGTGCTAGACTGCTGAAAAGCTGAAAAGCTGAAAAGTAAAATTGACTTCGGTGGGATTTGAACTCAGATCCTATTAAATCGGGAGAACAAAGCATTTTGTCCACCTCTCAAATGGTTCTACTTTTCTTCCACCTTGTATAATTCATAATATAGGCAGAAGAGAATAACTTTAAAAGAAGGGAACAGGAGTGTGCAGAATTGTACGATTCCAGGTAGATCTATACTGGGTAAGCAGAAAAGATATCCCCGGTCTCTTTTCAGACTAAATGACCACCCATAGTAACCAGTTTTGATTATCCATGTGGTCATTGGTCCCGCACGACTATTGGACATCTTTGAAATGGAAATCATGTGGTCAACACCACACTAAAAAATTTGACGTGATAAGAGACTATGTATCAACCAGAGCAACTTCATTTGGTTGCACCTCGGCACTTGTGGCTGGATCGATAATCTGGTTAAGGTACTTGAAGCTTGATTCTTTCACAGAATTACCCTCCTCGGCCAAATGTACACAAACATTAGGCATCTAGCTTCTGGAAATTTGGCAAACTCTCGCTGTCCGTGTGCTGTGAGTCTGGTGAGTCGTTATCGCTTGTAGTGAAGATTATGAGTGATGATGTTTGGGATGATAGTCTCTGGGTGTTGTTGAGAAGCAACTAAGCTGTTACTTCTGAGGGACTTTCAACTCGGAAACTAAGAATAATTTTCAAACATTACCGGATCGGCAAAGCAAAATCCAGTAAGAATAAACACTATAGGCACCACAGTGCCGTTATTATAGCCTATTTGTGTGTAGTGCAGAGAAACAAAACAGTCCGCTCTGCTTTTGGCCGATGTTCGGATACTGAACAGCTGTTATGCCATATAGGACAAGATCATCGTGAGAACGGTCTCGCCGCTTTCTGTTGGCAAAGTTTTTCTCTGTCTGGATGCCTATTGCAAAAGAGGTAGTGGTTTGAGCAAAATTAAGAGGGTTGAGGACATGGACGCTTCTTTCGACTTCATTCTCACTAAACTTTTGAAGCACCACTTGAAGATAAAAGATGATGAGCCTCTTCCCATTTACTTGATAGTAAATGCGAGTGGACAGCGTCTATTTTCCATCTACATTAGAATTTAATATACATCATATTGAAATTAGTAAGATAAGTATTATTAACAGATGTACTATTAAAATTGTTATTTAATGATGCAGCATTAAATATTATTTTTTGTAATATAAATGATGTTATATGCTTGAACTTGTTTGGAATCTAAAATCTTTTCCGTTCAAACTTTGATAGGAATTACAAAAAGTAAACAATAAATTGAACAAATTTTATAAAAAAGAAAGAAGTTGGTGGAAGGGAGATGAAGAACACGGCTTAAAACGCTAGATTAGTTTTTGCATGGATTAACGTGACGTAATTTCCGGTGTAAATGTGTAGTGGGGCAGTGAGTGTATTGATGTGATTCAGTTTCCGGATTGAATTTTGTTCTATTGTCGATGTAAAAGCAATAAGAAAACAAAATGACAAATAACAGCATAATCTGTGAATCAACATTATTAACACACATAGAAATGGTAATAGAGATTGAGGTGGCGTGTTCTTGCAAGATTAGTTCAAAAGAACTTGGAGAATTTCAAGAAATTCAATAGATATCATACTACAGAAGCACACACACACACACACACACACACACAAACATACACACGCATGCAAACACACGCACATACACACATACGTTCTCATTAATATATACTCAAACGTACACACGCATACATATACTTTCACACACAAATGCACACACATTCATGCAAACACAAACATTGTCTTCTTTGTATATATTTGTTTTTGCGTAGATAATGTTACTGTGAGTAGCAGCTGTCGGAAGCTGTATTTTCCAACTGAAAGCTCTTGATGACGTGTATTGTCAATGGCCTTACGCTGCGTCCTTGTAATGGAAAAGAGATCTGTCACTGGAATACTCTAGGTAGTCGTAAATAGATACCATATGGAGGTAGGATTCCCATTTATAAGCAATGTGTGCATGGTATGTATTGCACCACAGCATTCTTGCCATTGCTGTACTAGGCAAAACGTATTTCACTTTGATGTTAAACTTCTGCATATTGTTAGAGTAAAAAAACTTGCCGTGCTATTATGCTCTGGAATCAAAACCTACAGGGGCAAACTTTTAACTTTCAAATTCCTTGTGCATAATGTCCATATTATCTACACATCCCAATGCTACACTTTTCTGGAATATCTGTCAGTTCTATAAGAGAAATGGTTGTACATTATTCCAGTCGTACCTAGTACACACGCGGTTATCCCGCAAATATTACTTAACTACCATTAATACTTCTAACCTCTACGTTTATGAAGGCCTTCCATAGGCTCTTTAAGAATTACAATCTTTCTCATTTGAAAATAGCACTGAAGTACTAACTTCTTAGATGTGAATTTTGACTTAGATGCAAACCTGTATTACCCTTACCATAAACCAAGTGATTGCTACAATATATTAAGGTCCTGTCTAATCAATCAAGCCAAATTTTACCTTTGTCACTGGTGTTTCTATTAGGGTTTCTAAACTATCAGCTCTTGAGGATATCTTTAATAATCATGCCCCTTACTATTAACCAGGTCCTCCGGAATAGCGACTTTCGCGAGGTCTCTTATATCCCGAATGCAAAACTAAAAACAAAACTCGCACTTCTCTTTCCCAGTGCCGAATGAGCCCACTAGACTTGCTTCTGCTCATCTACATCCTGTTAGCCTGCAACTGAATTCTCCTGTGTTTTTGGCCATCTCATAGGTTAAATAATCTTAAGCCTCCCTTGTCTGGCCTGACTGTCACTTCGGTGCTTCTAAGCCTTCCTAGGGCATAAAGGAGATCTTATGGTTCGCACCACCATTCTCTTTCCAGATTAAATCTCTACCCAAGCTATTTTTCAAAATCCTAAGCTCTAATTTTCCACCACAACATAAATTGTATTCCATTTTCAGTTAATCTCCGATTAAAATCTCGGACTCTACAACACCAAACTTAGGCTCTATAATTGCATCTTCTATAATTGCATCTGCTATAATTGCATCTTCCAACAGATGCAAACTAAGCCGCCTTACTCTTGACCCTGTGAATTATCCCTCTCAATTCCACTCCAACCCGGCAGATACTAATACTATGGGCTTCTGGTTCACTATCCACTTTAACAATAGTAGCAATGCTGATATTACCGCTCCTACTACTAGTATCTTTACCATATGTAACCACGATGACGCCCCCTCCTGGCTCAGTACGAGTTACGATTGTCCTCCGGCCCTTCTTCGTGGCCATATGAATCAGATCAGAAATGGCATTGATTTTAAGCCTACTTCTGCTAGAAAAACCTGTAATTTCTGGGTCTCAGCTATGTCTACTCGATAGTTTTAGTTTACGCTATACATGATGAGTAATAACCTCCACGTTCTCAGCGGCACTGCCGCTTGGCGCCGCTATCGGGATCACAGGAATTCACTCTCAAATGGAGCGTGTAGACTCTACCTCCCTAGGCATATACATACACCACCAAAAGTCCCAAACAATCACCTACACCTTATCTTGGTGCACAGTTTGGGGAGAATCCCCACATAATACTAACAACTGCGTTTGCATTACAAGGACTCGCTCGCTATCCTTCGCCATCGTTACTTAATTGGTTCACTGATGTAATCTTCTCATCTAGCACAAATTTTATTTCACGTTTGCCTATTACATAATCTCTTTATGATCATTCCTATTTATGGTTAAGCGCTCACCTATTAGCTATGCCAGAAGCATATTCTTTCTCTTTCTCTTTTCTCCTTGTACCTTTCTTCCAATCTCAGCATTCCTGTCTCCTCTGCTATCCCTCTCCTTTAATTCATTGCTTGTCTCTTCCTGTCTTTATAGCCAACTACCATCCCTGATTGATTTAAGTTTGCTCAGTGACAGTCCCGACCGATAGTGGAGCTGCCTTTTACACACACACACACACACACACCACACACACACACACACACACACACACCACACACACACACACACACATAGATGTCAAGCCTAATCATGTTTATTCATGTTTATCTGCATCTCTCCCTATCTGTGTGTGTGTGTATGCATACACACACACACACATATATATATATAGTTGAAAAAGTTCCTTATATGTATAAATATACCATAAAAAGGTTTAATAAAATAAAATGAAATAAAATAAGATACAATAAGGGAGAATATGTATGTGTATATATGTATATGTATGTGAATATATGTATATATATATATATATATGTTTATATCTATGTGTATGTATGTATATGCGTATATATATGTGTGTGTATCTTTTATGTGTATGTATACTTGTTTGTCTGTATATGCATATTAATTGTGTATGGATACATTAACACGCACGCATATACGTGTGTATATATGTGTATATATATGTGTATATATCTATGTTTTTATATATGTATTTTCTTTGGTGTATATGCATGTATGTATGTCTTTTTTATATGTGTAGATGTGTATATATATATGTGTGTATATATGCATGTGTGTATGCATATGCATATGCGAGCGCGTGTATGCATATATATGTATGTGTGCATATGTGTGTGTATATATATCTATATATATATATACTAGCATTATGACCCGTCGTTGCCGGGTCATAGTGCTAGTGCACGTATATATGTGTATACATATGTGTACATATTACATGTACATCTATATATATACATCTACACATGAAATACAAAATACAAAGTTACATCTTGATATCGCTATTGATAACAATACTCAAAATATATAACAGACTGGAATTGTAAGCCCGTCTCTTGCAATTTCAATCAATTGTATCTTGTCCTCCCTCTTGTATAGAAATGTGGCTACAATCCAGCCTACCTCAACTTCTGGGGGGAAGGGGGGGCATTTTAAATTTTTACCCGGCACGTCCTACGTCCCAGATATAAAGGTAAAAATAAAATATTTCCACTTTACAAGTTCGAGTCGAGTACTCCCTCGCACGCTCCGTTGACTCGAACCTTGTTTCTATTGTGGCGAATTTACCGCCTCTGGTTTGATATCTTTCATAGTCGCACCAAGACACTTTTCGATGGTGCTTTACTTCAGGTGTTCAAATCTTTTTTCTCTACATTGTATACTTTATAGACAATAGTCTTTTCTTTAATTTAATTTTTTATTATCCATCTGGACTATTCCATTTCTGCACGCTAATTTTATTTTTAATTTATTTCCATTCATGTGAAACCACTTATTCAAGATCAAGTCATTGATGCAATTTTATACCAATTGCTATTTTTACTTTTGTTATGTTACGATTATATTATACTTTAGTTTGATTTTAATTATTATTTACTACATATAATTCAATTGTTATTATTATTTTTATTGTTAAAGTGAAAGTATCTGACATAAAATAGAGAAATGTTTTTGTTTCACTTTTAACACCTAATACTGAAATAGTGGAGAAGATATGATATTGCTATGGGCTCGCTCTAGGCAATAAGTTGAACAATTTTTTTTGCCCATGAAACTACATGGACCCTAAGTAAGGCATGTGTAAAATTTGAATGAAATTGGTTGAGTAGTTCTCAAGTTTTAGGGAAACACACTGACAGACAGGCACACATTCTTAGTTTTATATATATAGACATGTATATGCGTGCGCGTGTACATGTATGTGCATGCTTATGTATGTGCATGTATACACGTGTGTGTGGGTGTATGTGTATGTGTGCATGTATGTATATATGTATGACTGTATATCCTTATGTGTTAAGTATATACGTTTTTTTCATCACTTGTAATTTACTATATTTTTCTCCTTATATTCGTTTTTGTTCATATTCTTTTTTTATTGTCTCCCCTACCGCGAACTAAATTTTGAGTATGGTAACTCCCTTGAATACACCGACCGTCTCTGTCGGTGATCGTTGCTTTTCGTCCTTAAGTTATTTTTGTTTTCTCTCTGTTTGTATGTACATGTTTACTTAAATACTGTATCTTTTGCAAACATAGTCTTGCCTGTCGACTTTAAGCCTCTTGTAATGTATGTATTTTTTCAATATTAATATGTATACGTATAACTCTCTACGGCTTTTTTCTGCTAGTGTACCTGTTGCGCTATATTCTACTACACACACGTGGCCGTGTTTACATTATACTTCGTCTCGACCTGTTACTATTTCTTTAAACATATCCGTTAGATTTCTATTTTTATGTTATAGTTTACTGCACATATAGACTTGCATACACGTTGTTATGTCTTTCTTTTTCTATTTAGACTCTCATTATTATTACTATTATTATTTTCTCTTTTATAACTAGTTTGTAAATATCCGATTTTTCCCTATTAACCCCATCTGTATTCTCCCTCATTGTATCTTATTTTATTTTATTAAACATTTTTTCATGCTCTTTCAAAAATTCCTCACACTCGTGAGAATGACAATGCTTAAATTTAATTATAATTACTATGATTATAATTTTCTTCTTAGATATCTGTATTGTCTTTCGAAACGGGCGTATGTATTGAATTCAATTTTATATTAAATCTAATTTTGATTCCACATGTTTTTTCCTACATTTTTTAATACTTGCTTCTGGTATATTTATATACCAATAACGATATTTTTCAAGTATTATTTTCATATTCTTATTACTTGCTCTGGCTGTTTTTTTATGAATAAGATGGATCTTTATTAGAAATCCTTTTTGTCTCTTTTTGGATCTCTCAAAAAGTTTGAATGTTTTCTTTTTGAACTTATTTCTCTCTCTCTCTCTCTCACATACACACACACACACAAGTATATATACACACACATATATATTTACATATATATATGTATATGTATATATATATATATATATATATATATACATATTTGTATCTATTTATCTTTTGTATGTAAATGCCTGTGAGAGCGTACATATATTAGATTTGGCATAAAGTCAGCGATATTAGTGGGAGGGGTAAGTCGAATTCATCGATCCTAGTGCTTAACGAATACTTATTTTATCTGCCCCGCAAGGGCGGAAGGCAAAGGCGCCATAAAGAAGGACGGTAACATTTCTACCTGCTCGCCTCCTAAGTATGTATTGATTTGTGCAACAGTATTGTGTAGCCCTATGCGCAGGACCACCATTTAGCAATCCTCAACATTTACCATCCCCAACGCATGCCAATCCTCAACGCATACCAGTCCCTAAAGCTTACCAATCCCCAGCGCTTGTTTTGCGCGCGTATACTCGCTCACGCGCGCGTGCATATGCACATGTGCACGCGCATGCGTGTGTGCGCACACACTGGCATGCACGCATACATGCATGTGAAGATACATATGTACACATGAATGAATAGGCATGTGTGTATGTATGCGTCAATGTGTGTGCATGTGTGCGTATGTGTGTGCATCTGCATGTGTGTCTGTTCGTCCAAGCGCGCGCGTGTGTGTGTGCAGACGTGTGCGTGCGCGGCCATGTACAGATGCGCACACACGCATCAATATTGATTTGCGCAACAGTATATATAAGGCCGTAGAAATAGAATACATTACTATAACGTATCTTTCTATACATGTCAGTGTAACACTAAGTATTTCCCATTATATCTAGATGAAAGTAAGCCTTTGAGTAGAAATTACTATGTGGATATCCCAGTGTGTGTATATATGTATCGTGTATGTTCGTGCGTGTACGTGTCTCAGCGTGTGACTATGAATTATTTCATGCGTGTATGACTAAGAAACTGTTGAATACACGTTTTCATAAATGGTGATGCATAATTGCAGATGGAAATACGAACAAAACGTAAGACGACCTGAGATGATGATGATGTTGATGATGATGATGATGATGATGATGATGATGATGATGATGATGATGATGATGATGATGATGATAACAATGACGAAGAAGACAACGTAGATGATGATGGCGATTATGATGATGATGATGATGATTATGACGATGACACTAACGTGGATAACGATTTTCACGCTGATGTCAAAATTCATGTATTGACATGTTGATGAAAGCGGAACCACAAACGGCATGTTCTGGTTGTTCGAACACTTTTAGTGAAAATTTCACTCAGAGAGGAATCGATGACGGTATTGCTTCATTTGTTTCCACGTTTGTCTTGCTTTTCATTTTTGTATGACAGCGAAAGAAAATTAATAAATTGATAATACATACATACATTCATACAGACACACATACATATATGTATACGTATATATGTATATATATATGCATATATATATATATATATATATATATATATATATATATATATATATACATATATATATATATATGTATATATATATATATATATTTATTAATATATATATATATATATATATGTATATATACGCATACACATACACACACAGAAGCACACACGCACATACAAACACACACACACACACATACACAAGCATATATTATATATACATACCGATAACAGTATAAATAAATAAACTGAGGAAAGGGCTAAATATATCAGTATCGACAATATATTTAAAAAAAAATAGAGTTGACAAAAGATACAGTTATATACTACTACTACTACTACTACTACTACTACTACTACTACTGCTGCTGCTGCTGCTGCTGCTACTACTACTACTACTACTACTACTACTACTACTATTATAATAATATAATAATAATAATAATAATAATAATAATAATAATAATAATAATTATAATAATAATATAATAATATAATAATAATAATATAATAATTATAATAATATAATATAATTATAATAATAATAATAATAATAATAATAATTATAATAATAATAATAATAATTATAATAATAATAAATAATAATATAATAATAATATAATAATAATAATTATAATAATAATAATAATAATAATAATTATATAATAATAATAATAATAATAATAATAATAATATAATAATAATAATAATAATAATAATAATAATAGTAATCATAATTATAGTATTTATTTCTAACATAGATACAAGACCATGTAGTTCGTCTACGAAATAGTTGTCGATTATATCGACTAAGCGACTTCTCTAGTACTTCATTTTAATCGATTTCCAAGGATCAAACGTCGACCGTGACAAGCTTTGGACCGAGAATGTAAGCAGATAATGAGTAGCTATTGTTCGACGTCTTGTATGTATACATGACTGTTATGTAACTGTATATATATATATATGCATGTATATTGGTGTGTATATATATAATATATATAATATATATATATTATATATATATATTATATAATATATATATATATATATATATCTATATATATATATATATATATATATATATATATACATATATATAGTGCAATACAGTAGTATTGCTTCCCAGTAAAACAATGCACCAGCAGTTTAAAGTATAAATATAGGATAGTGGTACAACAATGCATCAATATTTACTGGAAATAGCAGTCGATAATATACGACGCTATAGTAAAGCTTCACTGTATATACATAGTACCAAAAATGTATGCGTGGGGTGCATAAAAGAATATCATCTTACCTGTAAGAAGAACATTAAATATATATATATATATTTAAGTAAAATAATGTACTAGGTAGAATGAAATCATTTACTAGGCAAATTCTCATCAGTAACCGAGCCACCCAAGACTAACCTTTTCATTCCCTTTGATATTGCTTAAATTTTGTGGTTTTCGGTCGTTTTGACTGTCTCCTAGCGTGCAGAAATTGCCTGTTATAGGTAAATTTCTCTTGTGTTTAAATGTACAATATTTTATATTGAATAATATGTCGTCTATTAACTTTTTATACATGCTAGGCCACTGGTAGTGAAATTTGTAAACATTTGCTACCCTATATATATGTATCCTATTATCAACCCTATTATCTCCCCTTATTTCGCTCTCGCGTCTCATGTTTGATCTTTGACCTCTGGCCGAAATCAGATCGCCATGTTGATTCGTTAGTTACTGCACGCATTTTTTTCTCTCCTTCTTTCTGTGTTTTTTTTAACTCTGTGTATCTTTCTGTTGAAGAGCGTAGGCTCGAAACGTTAAAGACTTTATTTATATTTCCTGACGCCATACTAATACAATTGTTTGTTTGTTTCCCACCTGCCTTCGTCTTTTGTCTATTTTCATAAAGCTTCCCGTTGTATATATATATATATATGTAAACAAGAACATAGAACTAAGAACATTAGTATATATTTGTTTTTATTAATATTCAGCAGAAGCAACTGAGTAACTCAGCGGCCGGGATTTTCGCGCGTTGGTACTTATCGAACCAGTTACAGTTCGATGAGTATGTACATTGTATGGATATTCATCAACACTTAAATGCATGTGTGTTAATATGCACAAATTTTTCTTTATTTACGTATGTTTTTACTTATTAAACACCATAACAGACAAACTATTTGAAAAATATGAATTGTCCACGAGACATTGCAGTCATGGCTTGATGTTGGTATATAGGTAACAGTTAGTTTGATGTTGGTATATGGCGAACAGGAAACTGATCATGTGGAGGACTGGAAATAGAGCACGTGGCGAGTAGAAATTGGTCAGGTTCTTGGAAGGAGGAAGTAGGAAGGGGAGGCATGTGCAAACATATAGTTCTATATGTGGGTGTGCAGACGCGCTCATATAGTTTTGCGTGCATATGTATATTGATGCGAGTGTGAGCATCCCTACATGGGTGCACATGGGCACGTCTGCACACACACACACACACACACATTTGAACAAACACACACGTACACACATACACGTGTATATGCACGCATGCACACGCATCCACGCATACACACACATGCGTATTCATTCATATGTACATATGTATATTCACATGCATGTACGCATGCATACCAGTGAGCCCACACACACGCATGCTCGTGCACATGTGTATTCTCACGCGCGAGTGCGCGATCATACACGCGCAAATCAAGTGTTGGCGGTTGGTAAACGTTGGGGATTGGTAAATGGTGGTCCTGTTCATGGGGTTGATTTTGTAGCGGTGACCTTGGTGCAGGCGGTGACCAGCCTTCAATTTGAATTTCCGTTCCTAAGTTAATCGGAAACATAGATTGCCGTGCTACTTATAAATCTTCTTGGTAGTTCAATTATTTGGTGAAAAAAATACCACCAAAGCAACTTAAACCGTCCAAATACGTGTGCGTTTGCTAGTATATATATATATTTCTTTATTGCCCACAAGGGGCTAAACATAGAGGAGACAAACAAAGAGATTAAGTCGATTACATCGACCCCAGTGCGTAACTGGTACTTTATTTATCGACCCCGAAAGGATGAAAGGCAAAGTCGACCTCGGCGGAATTTGAACTCAGAACGTAGCGGCAGACGAAATACCGCTGAGCATTTCGCCCGGCGCGCTAACGTTTCTGCCAGCCAGTATACAGCTAGTATACACGAGTAAGCACACGGATGCAAAAGAGGGTGGAAAAAAATAATACTCGAATGTATACTCGAATGCTGAAGGATGACTAACTTGGTTATATTAAAGCTGCAAAAATCTTCACAAACTGTTAGTCAGAGTTTCACGTATCCGTTCGTCGGACAGATGTGATGAATACTATGTGTGTGTGCATGTATGTGTGTGTGTGTGTGTGTGTGTGTGTGTGTGTGTGTGTGTGTGTGGTGTGTGTGTGTGTGTGTGCGTGTGTGAGTCATAACTCCACGTAGATTATCATTATCTCTTCAGCTTCCAATACAGTAGTTAGTGTACTTACAGTACTAAGTAGTGATAATGGTTATCATATACAAAGCATGTGTTGTGGGAAATTACGATAAACACCAGTATAAATATTTTTGTTCCAATGTACGTTTCACCATTTCAGTTATTTGGAACTCAGCATTAGATGTTCCAGAGCATTTGAATATCTGGTTGCATAGGATGATCAGGGGAATGCATTCTGTTTCTGAGAACAAATATCTGAAGCTTGGTACATAGCGAGGTAATTTTTAAGTGCTTAGAGAAGTGGAAAAGAAGCAAGTAAGTCGTGGAAAGAAAGAAAAAAAGGAAGAGGGAAAAGAGTGATAAAGTAATAGGATAAAAGGGCGAAGGTATACTAGTAAATAATTAAATAAAAACACTAAATAAATGACTGCATAAATAAATACATAAATGAAATATGTAAATACAAAGGCACACACACTCTCTCTCTCCCTCTCTCTCACGCACACACATACCCTATCTTAATATTCGAACACTGTAACAGAATGTAATTAAATATTCCCCAGATGATACATTGCTATTAAGTATATGAATGCATTTGGAACATCGAATTTTGAATTCTAAATAACTGCAATATTGAAACGTACGTAGGAACTAAATAGCGATACCGGTATTTATCTTAATTCTATGCCTGCCTCTCTCTCTCTCTCTCTCTCTTTCCCTTTCCGTATATATTCTTTTATTCTTTTACTTGTTTCGGTCATTTGACTACGACCATGCTGGAGCACCGACTTTAGTCGAACCAGGATTTATTCTTTACAAGCCTAGTACTTATTCTATCGGTTTATTTTGCAGAACCGCTAAGTTACGGGGACGTAAACACACCAACATCGGTTGTCAGGCGATAGTGAGGAACAAACACAGACACACAACTACACACACACACAATCGCATACACACACACACACACACACACACACACATATATATATATATATATATATATATATATACGACGGACGTCTTTCACTTTTCGTCTATCAAATCCACTCACAAAACTCTGGTTGTTCCGAGGCTATAGCAGTAGACACAAGCCCAAGGTGTTATGCAGTGGGATCTAACCTGGAACCATGTGATTGACAAGCTTCTTACTACACAGCCACTCCTGCGTCTACATATATACATACATACATACATACATACATACATACATACATACATACATACATACATACATACATACATACATATACATACATACATACAAACACACACACACACACACACAAACACACACACACACACACACACACACACACACACACACACACACACACACCACACACACACACACACACACACACATATATATATATATACAGGATTATTCAAAAAGAATGAACTGATTTCATTACGCAATATTTTAATAAGGAAAAGCAATAGAAATCTCCAGCTAAGTCACAACTATTTACTCACAATCAACTTACATTTCCTGTCTTACAAGTGTTCAATATGGCCACCACCTCCAGCACGGCAACATCAATTCGAAAAGAAAATTCCAGCCTATCACGATCCACTGAGTACTTATTTTGCTGTCTAGTTGAATGCTTTACCGAAGTTTTCCATTTCCGTTCTTAGTCAATATCTTCTGGAATCGCTTCAAGCAAAGCAAAATTATTCTTTAGTTCTATAATGAACTTGCTTTTGATATCCTGATACGCGTCTGGGAAGAATTCCCTTATCGCAGGTGGTGGCCACATTGAACACTTGTAAGACAGGAAATAAAAGTTAATACTTGTGATTTAGCTGGAGTTTTCTAATGCTTTTTCTTTTTAAAATATTGCGCAATGAAATAGGTTCGTTCTTTTTGAATAACCCTGTAAAAAAAAATATATATATATTATATATGTGTGTGTTTGTGTGTGTGTGTGTGTGTGTGTATGTGTGCATTTGTGTGTTTGTGTGTATTTGTGTTGTTTGTATTCTTGTGTGCTTGTCGCCCTGCATCACCCTTATTTTCATGGGTGACTGGAAATAAGTGTTTGTTCAGAGTTTGAATATTAAAATAGAGCATGTGTGTGTGTGTGTAAGGACACACGCCACCTACGTGTGTATCTATGTACATATATGTATTGTATTTCATTTATGTATTTACTTATTGTCCCAAATTTTGATACAAAGGTAGCAATATCGGAGGAGGATTGAGTCGATTACATCGATCACAACGCTCATCTGGTTCTTATTTTATCGATCTCAAAATGATGAACGGCATTGTAGGCCTCGGTGATATTTGAACACATGGACGAAATACCGCTATGCATTTTTTCTCTACGCGATAATGATTCTGCCAGTTCACCCCCTTGCTAGTGATAACAATGAAAATAAATAAATAAATAAATAAAAGCAAACAATCAAAAACATAAAAAACAATGATTTTGACCAACCCCATTAAGTACAGTGTTGGTGTTTGATGGATGTAAAACCTCCTTAGCTTTGGCTTACATCCATCCTTGATATGGTATACCGACAAAGCGTCTAGTAACTGTAACCTTCTCAGAGATGATGTCTCAATAGAAACCCTATTGACTGTATTACTTAGCTCAATATTTCCTATGATTGAATGGAATTGAGCAGTGCATTAGGCAACATTAACGACACAAGTGGGAGTGGAATCTCATGGGAAACTGCTATGTCTAGCAGGTATGTTGTGCTAAAGGAAGCAGCAGCCGGTCGTTATTCAATATTGCTCGAACAAAAGGTCATGGTGTGTGGAAATGGACTGAGAAGGGTTATACTGGTGTGGCAGAGCTGAGTGCTAGGAATGAAGATACTAACGATGTAGGTATAGAATACTCACAAACTGGAAAACAAAGGTGAGTTTGAATTGTTGCAAGTGAGCATAATTTAACGATTTTTGCTAATCTTAGTTGAAATAGAAAGCATGCAGAAAAATATCAATGAGGTGCCGTTAGATATCAAGTAAGAGAAGGAAGACATGGTAGATATTGAAAATATAAATGAAACCATTATGATTTGTAAATAAGAAAATGAAAACCGTTTTCACCACATTTATTCTGTCCGGCCTCGTACTTAAGATTACACTGGTCTGAGGATTCCCCGATATTTCTAGCTTATATGATTTATTTCATATAACTAATAATCATATACTCTTATTTATAAAACATACGTTATGTAAAGAAACTGAGTATTTCATAAGCAATGTTATATTTCCTATGTACACACTACATAATATAAACCACATAAGTTAGAATTATGGTGAAATCTTAAGTGTAACCTTTATACGTAACACTACTTCATTGTAAAATTCTTGGCAGAACTAACCATCAAGGAGAACCACGATTGTTACTTCTGTCAAGTAACAATCCCAGTATTGTATGTATAAAAATTAACTCTGAAGATTCGATAATATGTCTTAATTATGTAACTTATATTATGTAACTAATACTCATTTTCAGTTATGAAATGTATTTAAGAATGTGAAACTAAATATCTCAAAATACCTGCCATTCTTTGTTTTATTTTCTAAATGTACACTGTGAATATTCAAACGTTAAATGAAACCAGTGCATAGCATGAACGGGAATATATAAGGTGGCCTAAATACAAATTATTTGCCGCGTAAATTGAATTTAAAAATACACAAAATTAAATAAAAAACTATACGTGACTATATATTCTTATGAATATGTATGTACTGCATACATACTCGCACCACCATATAGATACTCATACCACGCTTATTCACAAACAAATATATTATCCTAAATTCTTCATTACGTAATCTCTGAAGAACAAGCTCTCTAGCATTTTGTTCAAAATATATTTATTTTCGTTTAGAATATTGTGTAACAAATCTAGCTGTATTTTGTTTTTGATATTTACTACGGTTTCAACTTAAATGTTAAAAAAGAAAATGTGTATGAATTTTGGAATTCAACTCCGTATCAGCGTTTGTCCAGCATAAATACGATTCATTTATACATACATACAACATGCATACACACACACGCACACCACACGCACACACGTGCGCTCACGCACACACCACGCACAGACACACACACGCATGCATGTATATATTTGCATGCAATACGTGTGGTGTGTGAGTGTGTGCATATGTGTGTGTGTGTGTGTGTTTGTGTGTGTGTGTGTGTGTGTGTATGTGTGGCATTTGTGTGTTTGTGTGTATTTGTGTTGTTTGTATTCTTGTGTGCTTGTCGCCCTGCATCACCCTTATTTTCATGGGTGACTGGAAATAAGTGTTTGTTCAGAGTTTGAATATTAAAATAGAGCATGTGTGTGTGTGTGTAAGGACACACGCCACCTACGTGTGTATCTATGTACATATATGTATTGTATTTCATTTATGTATTTACTTATTGTCCCAAATTTTGATACAAAGGTAGCAATATCGGAGGAGGATTGAGTCGATTACATCGATCACAACGCTCATCTGGTTCTTATTTTATCGATCTCAAAATGATGAACGGCATTGTAGGCCTCGGTGATATTTGAACACATGGACGAAATACCGCTATGCATTTTTTCTCTACGCGATAATGATTCTGCCAGTTCACCCCCTTGCTAGTGATAACAATGAAAATAAATAAATAAATAAATAAAAGCAAACAATCAAAAACATAAAAAACAATGATTTTGACCAACCCCATTAAGTACAGTGTTGGTGTTTGATGGATGTAAAACCTCCTTAGCTTTGGCTTACATCCATCCTTGATATGGTATACCGACAAAGCGTCTAGTAACTGTAACCTTCTCAGAGATGATGTCTCAATAGAAACCCTATTGACTGTATTACTTAGCTCAATATTTCCTATGATTGAATGGAATTGAGCAGTGCATTAGGCAACATTAACGACACAAGTGGGAGTGGAATCTCATGGGAAACTGCTATGTCTAGCAGGTATGTTGTGCTAAAGGAAGCAGCAGCCGGTCGTTATTCAATATTGCTCGAACAAAAGGGTCATGGTGTGTGGAAATGGACTGAGAAGGGTTATACTGGTGTGGCAGAAGCTGAGTGCTAGGAATGAAGATACTAACGATGTAGGTATAGAATACTCACAAACTGGAAAACAAAGGTGAGTTTGAATTGTTGCAAGTGAGCATAATTTAACGATTTTTGCTAATCTTAGTTGAAATAGAAAGCATGCAGAAAAATATCAATGAGGTGCCGTTAGATATCAAGTAAGAGAGAAGGAAGACATGGTAGATATTGAAAATATAAATGAAACCATTATGATTTGTAAATAAGAAAATGAAAACCGTTTTCACCACATTTATTCTGTCCGGCCTCGTACTTTAAGATTACACTGGTCTGAGGATTCCCCGATATTTCTAGCTTATATGATTTATTTCATATAACTAATAATCATATACTCTTATTTATAAAACATACGTTATGTAAAGAAACTGAGTATTTCATAAGCAATGTTATATTTCCTATGTACACACTACATAATATAAACCACATAAGTTAGAATTATGGTGAAATCTTAAGTGTAACCTTTATACGTAACACTACTTCATTGTAAAATTCTTGGCAGAACTAACCATCAAGGAGAACCACGATTGTTACTTCTGTCAAGTAACAATCCCAGTATTGTTATGTATAAAAATTAACTCTGAAGATTCGATAATATGTCTTAATTATGTAACTTATATTATGTAACTAATACTCATTTTCAGTTATGAAATGTATTTAAGAATGTGAAACTAAATATCTCAAAATACCTGCCATTCTTTGTTTTATTTTCTAAATGTACACTGTGAAATATTCAAACTTTAAATGAAACCAGTGCAATAGCATGAACTGGAATATATAAGGTGGCCTAAATACAAATTATTTGCCGCGTAAATTGAATTTAAAAATACACAAAATTAATATAAAAACTATACGTGACTATATATTCTTATGAATATGTATGTACTGCATACATACTCGCACCACCATATAGATACTCATACCACGCTTATTCACAAACAAATATATTATCCTAAATTCTTCATTACGTAATCTCTGAAGAACAAGCTCTCTAGCATTTTGTTCAAAATATATTTATTTTCGTTTAGAATATTGTGTAACAAATCTAGCTGTATTTTGTTTTTGATATTTACTACGGTTTCAACTTAAATGTTAAAAAAGAAAATGTGTATGAATTTTGGAATTCAACTCCGTATCAGCGTTTGTCCAGCATAAATACGATTCATTTATACATACACATGCATACACACACACGCACACACACACGCACACACGTGCGCTCACGCACACACGCACGCACAGACACACACACGCATGCATTTATATATTTGCATGCAATACGTGTGTGTGTGTGAGTGTGTGCATATGTGTGTGTGTGTGTGTGTTTGTGTGTGTGTGTGTGTGTGCATACCTTACATCCAAGCGTACATGAACATATATACCCATGCTTTATAAATTGAAACTGTATGTCTTTGTCTTCATACGAGAGTATGAAGCATAAGAGCGATCGTAGGAAAAATTTCATATCAATCGCGTTCTTTCACGAAAAAGACAATTGTTTGGTTTCGAAACGGATTATTCGAGAGGTTTTCTAATTCTTATCTCCGTATAAATTCTATTTCACCCAATACCTGCAAAATGCATTGTAACACATTCTAAATCACTTACTACTATTCAGGAATGCATACAACACACATATAAAGATATATATATATATATATATATATATATATATATAATTATATATATAATACATTCAAAGCCGCAACTCACACACACTAACGCACACACACACACGCACACACACACACATGCCTATTTATTTAGATACATTGAAACATTTATGCATACATGTTCACACCCTTATCCTATCATGTTCACACAACACATATGTATAGTTATAAATATATACTTGCATATATATATATATTATATAACCATACATTGTCATACATGCACATACACCATATATATATATATATATATATATATATATATATATATGCATGTATGTATATATGTGACTGTGCGTGTATATATATATATATATATATTATATTATATATATATATATATATATATATATACATATATATATATACATATACATACACAATATGTACACATATATATGCATACAGCAACAGATGCGTGTGTATGTATGTGTGTGGGTATATGTGTGTGCGTTGTGTGTGTTTGTACATATATATCTGCACAATGCAGCTAAGCATTATTTTGGTTTCTCTCTTATTAATCACTATGGTGCCGTTATAGTTGCTGAGTAAACATTGAGCTGAAGACTATAAAATAGAGACGTGAAAGCAGTTCTTTACAGAAGATACACAGACATACACTGCAGTACAAGCATCATAGGAAGAAATAAACTGCGAGCCAATAAATATGTCATAAAAAATTTACTAGTTTTGCAATATCGACGAGATTTTCGCTTCAATTGCATTGCGACAAACCCAGGACAAGTGTCTCCTGCTATAGTTCAGGGTCGAGCAACGTTTTGTGCGGGGATTCGTTTGATAGGTATTTTGTAGAAGCTCTTTATATATGCGTGAAGGCATATGGCTTAGTTGTTAGGATATTGCACTCACGATTGTGAGATTGTTGTTTCGATTCCCAGGCTCGGCGTTGCGTTGTGTTCTTGAGCATATCGCTTCACTTCATATTGCTCTGCAATCATTTCGTCATCTGACATGTGGCACGTTATGCATCTGCACTGGTAATGTTGATTTGATGGACGGAGTGAGGATATGTGAACACTAACATTTGATCTCTGCAAACAGATCAGTGTGATTGTTCAGCAAGAAATTGCAGCGTCGACATACCTCGACTACCGACGGGAGAGTCCATGAGATATATAAATATAAGTCCTGACATTTTATGGTTTAAATATTCCTCATGGAATAGTCTCATCGATCGGATCTCCTGAATTTCGGATACATGAAACTCTGCATTATACTCCTCTGTATTGAATTTGTATGTGGTCTGTTAGCCGGATGTGTTAGAAGAGCTTTCTGTGATAACCACCCGATTTTATGAATCCATACATTACACTATGTATGTATGTATGTATGTATGTATGTATGTATGTATGTATGTATGTATGTATGTATGTATGTTGTATGTATGTATGTGTGTGTGTCTATCTATCTATCTAACTATCTGTCTGTCTGTCTGTCTGTCTGTCTATCTTTATATTACATTAAAAATGAACTTAAATCTTGCTTGCATGCTTGCAATGTTACATAGCCAAACCAGCGCATAATGGGGAAATTCTTTGAGAGTAAGTCGCCCCTCAATGTGAATACAAACAGAATAAAATAAGTTTCGCGTAAATCTGACCAGTGGTTATTGAAATAGTCGGAGTTTTGGGAGGTATAGATGCCCAAAACGGCGCATATTGGGAAAATAATCCGAAAATAACTTAACCCTGAAAGGGAAGAGACTCTAACCTTTCCATTAGACACATTTTGATGGGCAAAATATTTTAAAGTGAAAATGACTTTAAAAAACAGTAAATATTTCGTAAAAGACCCGTTCGTAACCTCGGCGTGAATTAGTTTTATTTCCATAGGTCACTTTCGAATGCATTCAACGTATCTCACCTCCAAAGAAAATGATAGATTTGGCTGATATTTATAGCACGCTCTGTTTCCACGTAACAGCTATTTCCGATAAAGGACTTAAAATACCTGTTACGTGGTAGCAGGGTGTGCAAGAAATAGCAGTCAAATCTTCCTTTTCTGGGGAAAGGAACTATTTACGTGTGATTTCGATGTCACATTCGTTGAAAGCATGCGAAATAACCTTGAAAAGAAAAACCCACGAAACAAAACTCCGTTGCTGAGAAACTCAGACTTTCCCGGTACCTTGAATTATTGGTGACCCAACGGGTTACGAGTAGTCTAGTCTAGTACACACGCACACACACACACCACAAACACACACACACACACACACACACACACACACACACACACACACCACACACAAACACACGCATATATATTGATTGATTGGTTGTACTCCATCATGTCCGACGAATGGAACAAAGTAAAAGAAAAGAAAATAATAACAATTTTTCAATGTTATTATTTTAAAATTCTATTGTAATATCGATTTTGTTTCCTCTAAAATCAGAAAAGCATAAAGCATAAAAAGAAGTAGCATAAACATTCAAAAAAGATAAATGAATCAACAAGTATTTCTATATTCATTGTCTTTCTAATCGACAAAGATACAGTAGTTATTGCAACTAGAATAAATAGTGTACTATTGAGTCCAATTTCTGATTGGATAACTTGTCGATTTTGCCTTCCAGTGTCCAATATCTTTTATTTCCCGTCTATATCAAATACTTCTGCCCTAAATTTTAAAACCAATCTTGCAAGTTTTCTTAGTTATTTATCATCTTGTCCAGACAACGAGTAGATCTAATAATAGAGTGACAAGCAAAGAATGCATGGATTGAGTTATTCGATTGTCACAATTGTCATGTCTCCATCTCCTCTTTGTAACTTGGAGTCGATTAAAACATTTCAAACCGCTCCAAATAGACTCCGAAGTCTTTGGCACATATTCTATTTGTTCTGTCAGCTTATCTATCAAATCCTGCGAGAATACTTTTAGTTTTCACCATTGCAGTATTGATAACGGAAATACTTTGACATATTGAACTAATCATATCTAAACTTTCTATAATGTAACCTTGTACCAGTGATAGAAATCATCATTTTTGCTAATTCATTTGTATGTTCCTACATCACTCTCTGATAAAAAAAAACATCAGTAATACACTGAATACGTCTATACACCGTACCTACTCTTTTTGCCATTATGCCGGCTATTTCTTCTCTGCAAAATCAAGCAATGTAACTCAATATATACGCCTGTAAGTTTATCTGTATGTAAGAATGCATTTGTACGCGTGTTTCTTTATCGAATAACCTTTTGTCGGTTCGCTTTGAATATAGAGACTATAATTGATTAATAGTAGGGTTATTGACATTACATTAAGCACAATCAGTGTGATTGCTGTCTTCTTTTGTATATGGTGTATGATTTTCATGCAACAATTCCAATTCAATTCATATTACAGCAGAAGTCAAGAGATTTCTTCTGTGGTTGGGTTGTATTGCTTCAGATGATGTTGTTTATTCTCAGGGTCAAGCCTGACTGAACATGTAGTCAGTATGTTGTAGACGTGACGAGCCAGCAAGTTTTCAGGCATATTGTTGTGTCCACCTCGATTTACCTGTACTTATGCATCCACCTGTACTTCCATTTTTCGAGCTGATGTGAGGGGGATTTGACTCTTATATCTATAGACCACTGGTTCATTAACGAATACAATTTACGGCTCACTGGATAAAACATTAAATAATAACTTGCAATCAGGTGTACTGTGTGAAGTTCTTATGGCTGTCCATGCATTCGCTATAGTCGATTGTCATTTATCATAATGTATTATTGACATGAACAGACATGACACATGAAAACTCATCCTCTATTTGGTTGTTCGATCGATTAGAAATCCCAGCCCATATTTCATTCATTACCGATTATCGTCGTACAAAAGATGGATACATTGAATGTGGACATCGGTGCACAGTCTGAAGTAAAAAACAGAATTACCACGGCTGGAATTTCTTTGCTTATATGCTTACTCAGTGAGGGTCGACCTGGAGCTAAACAAAAACAATAAAAGTAGTAGTAGCCAAAACATATGACATAATATTATTTCGTTGAAGAAGCTGAAGTAAAATTAGTAACACAGAATCAACTTGGTTTAATGGTGCAGCAAACTGTATTGCAATATCGACAAAAGCACTTTCAATTAATGGTTACAGGATGTCGAATATTCACTGGATGATCGTTACCCAAGCTGCTTACGTATAGGTTATTATTTATTGTTCGAATAAAGTTGCTGAATCAGGTTAGCATGTAGAATAAACTCGGTTACTTATTTCGTTTCGTCCTTCTCCTGATAGTTTTGCGCTCAAAAATTGATCGAGTGTATCTTGCAACATGACTCTCATCTGTCGATAACGTAGGCACCAGTTATATAGAGGAGGCTATGAAACTGCTTATATATCATTCTTTCAATTATGTGGGTATGCATCTATAGAAGAAATGGCCGTATTATTTCAAGTTAAATATGCAGTTATAAACCGACGTAAGAATTTAAATGCATGTACATACATACATACATACATACATACATACATGACTGCATACATACATACATACATACATACATACATACATACATACATACATACATACGTACATACATACATACGTACATACATACGTACATACATACATACATACATACATACATACATACATACATACATACATACATGCATACTTACACACTTACATACATACAATTCATCCGTTTTTAGGTTCTGAGTTCAAACTTCGCCGAGGTCGACTTTGCCTTTATTATATCGCATTACTACACAGTGGCTGTGTGAGCTACGAAATCCTCGTCGCCACTGTTATATCGCACGTTCAGATGACCTCTACTCAACTCCTCGACGTCTAGACTTCTCCCTCTATATCTACGTATTGGGCTAACCTACTTCATCGTCTGGGGGCGTCGACACAACAGCCTTTCATCTTTTTGGCGGTCAATAAAATAAGTACAAGTTATGCACTGAACTCAATAAAATAAGTACCAATTATGCATTGGGGTCGAGTTAATTGACTAGCCCACTCCCCCAAAGTTTCAGACTTTGTGTCTATAGTAAAAATGATTATTATTATTATTATTATTATTATTATTATTATTATTATTCATATATATTTCGTATTAAATGTCGGAAAAAGCGTACTGGTAGAGATTAATGATATTTCATTTTGGTCGAGTCAGCATCTTTCACATATAGTCACAGGGAATTTTAAGGCAAGTTGTGATTTTACAACTTGCTTGAAGATACCCTGTGCCTGCAGGTGAGACTCAGAGTAGTTAGACGCTGACTCGATCAAAATTGCTTGTATGTATGTATGTATGTACGTATGTATGTATGTATGTATGTATGTATGTATGTTCGTACGTACGTACGTATACATCTACGTACGTACGTATGTATGTATGCATATATATATACATATATATATATATATAATATATATATATATATATATATATACATATAAATTATTAAGGTGACTATTCGCAATTTACAATTGAATGGCAACAAGTATAGTTGTCACTAAAGTGACGGTGGGTGCTACTCAGCTTCAGCATTGCTAGAAATAAGAGTCAAGACAAATCTTAGCCAAGTGAGGGTATTTTTCTGACGACTGACAAGGGAGACAAGCTTCCTTTCTTCGGCAAGCGTAATGGAGTCGCATCAGCGCTGATTTAAGATTTGATTAATCTTCATCAATGACCCTTTACTCCGTCACCGAGTTTTAAAGAACCTGACTCACGCTTTATATATATATATATATATATATATTTATATATAAACAAAATCGAACACACTTACACAAGGTATATGCTTTGCAAGTTCGTGAGTAGGCTGCGCTTATAGGCGTAAGAGAATATATTCTCTCAATGTGCCTGGTGTTAAAATCCCTGGCAGTCATAGACAAGCAAGGTAACTCGCATCAGATCCTATTTCGTCATTACCGCGTACACGAAACGAGGTCCGATGCAAGCTAAATCGCTGTCTATGACTATATGCAAAATGGTGTAAAAAACCATCTGCTACTATGTCCCATCATAACATTTGGAGTTAATCTACTTGAGCAATTTCTATTCATGCGCAAAAACGTAAACAAAGAATTGATATAAATTTAATTATTATAAAGTCTTAGATATTATAAATTATTAGAGATTTTCGTTCCATGCTATTGAAAGCAGCGAGAGTGAGTCTCCTGACAGATGTTTTCGGTCATTGTTGACCACTCCTCAAAGGAAACGTACCCAACCTTCATACTCAGTAAGCAGATCAAACATTTATGAAGTAGTTATGAATTAGTGTAACACATTAGTACGTTACTTAATTGACGTTATTTTGCATTTGCTAGTTTATGTACAAAGAGTAAATAAGAATAACTGAAATATATTTAAATATTGTGCTTGGTTTATATTCCGATGTTTTGGAATTCTTTTTGAATTTTTACAATAAAATTGCGCGAATTTTTCTTTTTTCATTAATTTGAGAACCTAAAATATTTAACAATAAACAGTGAAAACAGAACAAGTTGCATAAATCTATGAAATAAATTTCAACATTGTATAATTCATAAAAGAATACTAAATAAAGTTTATTCCAGAATAATCCACATAGTTTAAAATGACAAAAGCCGGAATTATTCTTGCATTAAATTTATTTTTATGCATCAATATAATTTTCATGAATTATCTTCTCATTTTAGAAATCACAGAGAAATACACAGGACTAGAAAATATACTAAAATATAATTCGTAACGGTATCAGTGTTACTCGTTGAAGTTTTTGGTTCGTTCAGATAATATGGAAATATGTATCGAACCCTGTAATTCTATTGAGACTATCATAGTCAATGATCCAGATCAGACTCTGGTATACTTCAAGGTTGGAAGAATGTGTAATTTTTTGGAAAATCCATGCTTGTAGACGTGTGTGTTTGGTATGATAAGTATTCCCGAGTGGCAGCTGCATCACAGAAACCATTTCATATACTTAAGTAAAATTGTATTTTCCACGTTGAAGTATATCCTGGTTTAGGTTCCTAGTTTTGCTAGTTACTTATGTTTTGCAATATTGCATTTGTTATAAAATGGATCTTCTTAGTCAGTTTGTGATAAATATAGAGAATATTTGAATTCTTCAAACTGTCAATGAAACATTTACTACATTTAAAAGATATTTAGTTTCACATTCTTAATTACTCTTGTTAATGTACGCACTAAAGTGATTAGTTAGTTTAGTTATTATTTAAGGTGTATGTAGACCAAAATGCTGACAGCTTAATTTAGGTTTTACCTCTGAATAACGATGATTTTAATTTGTATGTTGCAGGTGAAAAATGACAAAGTGTGGCGACCGGTAAACAACCAAGTGCTGGTACATGAAGAGGACTCTGTTCAGGGAAGCTTGGGCATGAAGTCATGCGCTAATTTTTGGAAATATTTAAAGCCATTCATGAAAGAAAGATTCCAGAATTTTACTGCATTAGAAAATGTCGCGATATGAAGATATTTCTGGATGTACCATAGCTTTTCAGTATAGAATAATTTTTTTATGTTATTCATTACAAAAGAAAAACAAATCTGTGATCAAATATGTCTGGAAATTATAACGCAAAATGCATACTTTCAGAAAACCGACAAATATACCTAGGGACTGAGTACGAGAGATGTACATTTGTAGTCTCGATAACTACCAGCTGATGCTAAGACAAGGAGGGTAGTCACAAAGGAAATTGATGTTTTGAGTACAGACTTTAAAGCTCCCTGTACACCAAATAAGGAGGTTTCTATAAAGTTGCTGACAGAAATGAAGATGATGCTACAGACCGATATGAAGCTAGTGTGAAGAAGTTATCCTCCTCCTTTTCTTCTTCTTCTTTCTTCTTCTTCTTCTTCTTCTTCTTCTTTCTTCTTCTTCTTCTCCGCCCCCTCCTCCTTTTCTTCTTTTCTCCTCTTCCCCCTCCCCTCCTCCTTTTCTTCTTCTTCTTCTTCTTCTTCTCCGCCCCCTCCTCCTTTTCTTCTTCTTCTTCTCTTCTTCTTCTTCTCCGCCCCCTCCTCCTTTTCTTCTTCTTCTTCTTCCAACTCCTACTCCTCCCCTTCCCCTCCTCTTGCAATCAACATTACTATCACCACAACCACCACCACTGCAACAACAACAACAACAACAACAACAACAACAACAACAACTACTACTACTACTACTACTACTACTACTACTACTACTACTACTACTACTACTACTACTACTACTACTACTACTACTACTACTACAGTCAATTTTTGACTTCCTGAAATGATTGTTGATTGGAATTATTTTACTTTGTAACTGGGTTCACC
>NC_042997.1:68465049-68470049 GCF_006345805.1 Octopus sinensis
ATGAATACGTATTTATATGTATAGGTATGCGTGTGCGTGTATGTATGTATGTATATATGTAGGGATGTATGAAGTTAGGCACTGGTATGGCTGTGATATTAAGAAGTACGTTTCGGAACTATTAAATTTCTCGTGAGGGAATTTGATAAACAAAAAGTGCATGAAAGCCTGTTGTATGTGTGCGTGTGTGTGTGTATGTGTGGTGTGTGTGCGTGTGTCTTCGTGCTTTGCGCATATCCTACCGCTTGATAACGGTGTCTTATTTGTTTACCTGCATATAGCAGCAATTCATGAAAAACAATATAAAGGCTGATATATATATATATACACAAATCTATGTATGTATAGAAAATATCTATCTATCTATCTATCTATCTATCTATCTATCTATCTATCTATCTATCTATCTATCTATCTATCTATCTATCTATCTATATATCTATCTATCTACCTACCTACCTACCTACCTACCTATCCATCTATCTATCTATCTATCTATCTATCTATCTATCTATCTATCTATCTATCTATATCTATCTATCTATCTATCTATCTATCTATCTATCTATTTATCTACCTATCTATCTATCTTTACAGGTAGGCAGGCTGGATAGAGAGATCTCAAACTGAATTTTGGAAGTGCATGCGCGCATTTGTTAGAGCCTGTATGTGTGCGTGTCTATCCGAGAGAGTGTTCGCGCGCAAGCGTCTGTGTGTGTGGGGGTTTGTGTGAGCGTGTATCTTTTGTTGAATTATATTAGTGAAAATGCAAGCATCGGATAGAAACCTTACTAAATTGTTCAATTGTCTTCTTTCAAATTCTAAATTGTGTTAATTTTTGCTGAAGCTCAACTTCACAAAGGCTAATACGGTTTGGACGTAACTCACATATAATAAAGTTAATAAAATTTAGGTAGGCTTTAATGCAATTATATGGTTAAAAATATCTCGATTTCTTCAGTAATTGTGTAAAGAGATGCAATGAGATAAAGAAATAAAAACAGAAAAGAAAGGAGAAATCGTATTACGACCATATCTTATTAAGTAAGAAGTAATTGCTGATTTCTGTTGATTAATGAGTCTTATTTTATCTCCACAAATTATTTCCTATTCTGTCTACCTATAACTTAGATATCTATCTGTGTTTAGAATTTATATACAAGTATTCAACTTTGCCACTCGCCTCTCTCTCTCATCCTCTCACTCATTCTTCATACAACGTTCAAACTGTAAGTACGTTTATTTGTATGCTACCTGTGTCTTTGTATGTGCGTATGTGCGTGTGTGTGCGCGCACACAAACACACACGCATACACACACTCATATGCATATCTATCTATCTATCTATCTATCTATCTATCTATCTATCTATCTATCTATCTATCTATCTATCTATCTATCTATCTATCTATCTATCTATCTATCTATCTATCTATCTATCTATATATATATATATATATTACATAAAATCCCTTCTGTCTGTGTGTCTTCTAGGATCTCGAGCATCCCCCATCCGATTGCATTAAAATTTGATATGTAGATACCGATTCCAGGTGAGAATGCTATTGATAAAGCTGTGGGAACGTGCATTTGTACGCGCAAGTACATCAGCCGTTTCGATCGATACTACACGTACGCGAGAAAAATGCACGTGCAGTTTGCACAAAAAAGCCAGCAGGCTTGAAATAATGCCACAAAATGCAGTATATTTAAGAGACCAAAAATGTAAGATGCAAAAGCGATATTTTCTTCAAAGTTGGCATGAAGGAAGGAAAGAGTATTTTTTCTCAAGAAATTTTTTTTTTGCTATAACTTCGCTTAGCAAAATCAAAAATTTTATTGAAATAAAGGCATGCTTAATTATTTTTTAATGAAAAGAAAACGCTGATTGCTTTATATTCAGCAAATATGATTCAGCACCGTCCACTGGACGGGGGGGCGTTTAGCTCGTATATATATATATATATATATATATATATATAATATATATATATATATATATATATATATATATGTGTGTGTGTGTGTGTGTGTGTGTATGTGCGTGTGCTCGCGTGTGTACATATGAGCCAAACAAATAAGGTTATTGGACGGATTAAATAATTCAGAAGTTTTCGTATTGGAGTAAACAACCAAACAAAAATCGGATTGCAATTTTTAACCGTCCAGAAAGAAAATAGAAGATGATTGCTAGAAATTAATTATTAATTTTATAAAAAGAAAAATAACAATTCTTATGCTGTGCAATACTATTATTATTTCGTTTGCTAGAGTTCCCGCACTTGTTTAAATAGATAAGTATTACACAACTTTAGTATTAAAGAGCTCTAAAGCACAAAACTTATATTTAAGGGAAACACGAAATCTTTTTATATCAGAAGGTAACAAATATAGCTACAGCAACACTGTCTTCAAATCTAGACTGACGTTACTTAGACTTCGAAATATGGCTGTGGATGGTTAGATGGTACCTCAAATCTCTTTTTTATGTGATTCAGTCATTAGTTTCCTGCCATGCCGGAGTCCACCTTGAAGTATTTTTAGTCGAATGAATCAACCCCAGTACGTTTTTGTAAAACTCTACTACTTATTCTATCGGCTACTTTTGCCGAAGCAGTAAGTTACGGGGACGTAAACACACCAATGCCAGTTGTAAAGCGGTGGAAGTGGGCAACGACAGATACACGCGCGCGCGCGCACACACACACACACACACACACATATACACACACACACACACACACATGCATATATATAACAACATATGTAAACAAAATTTTTCTGTTTGTTTTTGTACGCGTCGAATGTGTATCCTATCATACAGAAGAGAAAGTAATATTTCGAAAGCAGTATAGCTGTGAAAACAGCAGAAAGATTGGGTATTTAACCCTTATATGACGGAAAAAAATTTGTCAGCAGAGAGCCACAGGACTCGAAACCGGCTGAGTACTCTACCAATGAAGTTAAACTGTCCGCTAACAACAATCGTTTTGCTGTTTTCATGGCTATACTTTCCAATATGATAGTAGATATAAGAGATTAAGAAAGGGATGTTTAACACCAGACCCAGTAATCATTTAATCATTTAAATGCACTTACTGATGTTAGATCTGGACACCTGGTTTGCCTAGTTACTACATGTGATACATGATGAGTTTGTCATATGCTTGATATCCTCATCAAGCTAGATTTCATTTTCTCACACTGTTCGTCTCTAACATATGTCTAAAATATAGAAACAAACAAATAGGTTATTCCAAACAGAATTCGATGGAACAGGTGAAGGTCCCAGCGGCAATAACTGGACAAAGAAAAGCTTGTTGAGTGACCAGAACTTCAACTACCACCAGGAATGAGACATCTAACGTTACAGGCTCTTGTATTTCATCGGAGAGTAGAGACAAAGCGATTATTGGTTTATAAAATACTAAATTAAACAAACAGGGCAACAATACTTTCGTCTGTCTTTTGTTTCCTTTGAAGAGAAAGAAACTGAAACGTTTGATGAAAAGAAAGAATGATGAAGATAGGACAGAGATAAAGAGAGAGAGAGAGCGAGCAAAAAAGAGATGGTAAAAATTATCATATTCGATGTAGGAGAAAGACAAAGAGTGCGTAGGTGAGAATATGACAGATATTGTGAGAGGTGAAAAGAGGGGTAGATTAACACAGATGAAGAGGAAAATCTAACAAAATTGGAAGATACATGCATATACGCAGACGCACACAAACACAGACACACGCGCACACGCATGCACACGCGCGTGCGCGCACACACATATATATATACAAACACATACATATATTTATTTATGTACATAAATATATGCATATATATATATGCATACATAAATATAATATATATATATATATATGTATGTATATATGTATATATATATATGTATATATGCGTGTGGTATGTGTGTGTAAAGAGAGATAAAGCGAGGGAGAGAGAAAAGCAAAGAGAGAGCGTGTGTGGTTGGTAATTTCCGTTTCGTTGGTGGGCTTGTTTGATTTCATGTTTCACAAAAAAGAATCTTCAGCAAAGTACAAACTGCTGTACGTTTACAGTCGCTACGCCATCAAACAATAAAGTGTTTATGTTGGATTATTCAACAAAAAATGTCTGTATTTAGGTAAGATAATCTTCTCTATTATTCTATTCTCTGTTCCTTCTGGTTTCAAAATCTTTGTTAGATATTGCCTCGCTTAAACTACATCGCTGCAAATAGTGATTTACATAAATACTGATTTACATAAATATTGATTTACATAACACATTTCAGTGTCTTTATTTTTTTAACGGTATAAATATCTTTACCAACAAATTCAACTAAAAGAGTTAAACTCCAAAGGTCAAGGAAACTGATGGTAGACTGCAAAGGCAAAAAGAAAAAGAATGTTGAAGATAGATTTCTTTTTCTCTCGGGATGACCCTGAAATGTTACTTTCACTTTTTAGGATGCTATACAAAATTATCGAAAATTATGAGCTTAGCTAAAGCGAGTCAATGCAGGAGCCGCTATATACTTATTGTGCTTGCAAGAAGAATTTGTACGAGGGCTGGCTGAAACCATATTAGGCTGACCAAGATACTCTCATGGAATGTGACCAAATGAAGTCTTTCAACATAATCCCCCTTGCAGTCCATGCACTTCTACCATAGTTGTTGCAGTGCTTGGATTACATTAGTGAAAAGCTTTCATCCTGTTTGTCGAAAAAAGTCATGAACAGCAGATATCACTGCGATAATTCTTCTCAGCCATGTGTGTTTTTTTTCCTGTTGTGAACCAAATTCTCAGATGAGACCAAATCAGGAAAATAGGGAAGGTGATCAACCAGTTCAAAGCCATAATCACGCACAGCAGCCATTCAAATGCATTGTCCAGATGAAACAAGACTAAACGCTCAGTTTCCCTGAGCGTTTGGTCTTGATAACCTTTCGTAAGTGTATCAGCAAGCTAGTATATTACTTTCCATTTGATGGTGTAGCCATTTCG
>NC_042997.1:68475049-68497549 GCF_006345805.1 Octopus sinensis
ACCTCAAAGGTTTTGTGATCAACTGCAAACTTCAAAAGAAATAGTGATGTTATTAGAGTTTTCCTTGGAGACAAAAAACAACTGTATCCGTGCGATCTTTGACTGCCGTACGGCATAATTCAGACAAATCCTGTTTATGCTCTTGCTTGGAAGAAAAAGCTGTTGTTATGACCTCGCGGACCCTACGAAACCAGTGATAGTGGTGCACTTAAAGTTTCTCGTCAACAGTTGTACTCGCCACACGGCAGCAGGGGAAACGTGTACAGGACGGGAAATCTGGAGGCACAGCATTTTACAAAGAAAAGCTTAATTAGGATGTTGTGGTTAGTGCGGGTTTCTGAGAGGAAGACGATATGGAGGTCGGGAGGACGAGATACAAATGAATAGGAAGTGCCTGAGTGAAGGTCCGATGAAACATCAAAATTCTTACATCTGTAAGAAAGATTGCTCTGAAAAAAGACATAAAACGACAAAAAAAAAACAAAAACAAAAAAAACAAGCAAACAAATACGCATCGTTACAGCATTTACGACATAATAGACAAACGTACCAGCATCCACTTAAAATCTTTTACTGAATGTGAAGACAACAAATTTGGTTTGGTTATTTGGGACAGAAAACAAAAATCATGTTATCATTTTTAAAATTAGTAGGAAAGAGACCGTTTCTGATGAACTGCTTAAAAACCTGAAAGATAATTACTCAGATTATGCCGATGCATTTATGAATATTGGCTCACTGGCTTATATTATCAAATGTTCAAATAATATGTTCAAGTTGATATGATTTCCGAAGAAAAATATTTTGCCTCTGTAAGACTGTGCAGTTTAGCATCTGACTCTTTACTCTTACAGTAATCAAAATGAATGCCAGTAACGGAACCTTGTTTCAGCGGTAGAAACCAGTGTTTGTTTTTAAATGTATAACTAAATTTAAAGAAGTAGAAAAAGAACATAAGTATACATATATTTCCGTATATGTGAAGTGTATGTTATGAGCGTGTTCACGCAGATATATGCATGCTTGCGTACAAGCGTGGCCTTTTAAAACTCAGTGATAAATTCTTTGAGGTTTTCTTTTCATAAATCAATTTATTTGCTATCTTCTGAAAGAATAGTCCCTCAGTACATGGTATGTGTATTTTCTTCTGATTAATGTTTCGTTATTTTCCTTTTGTCTCTGGTTTCTCATTTAGAATTTACCCATACAGACTAGCAGACATTTAACTACTCGCTTTGACACGCAATGAAACATTCATTCTCTTACTGAAGAAATAAAAGAAAAAGCACACAATGAACCATACCTCTCCTTCTTTTGCACCCCTGACGCCTTTTCCCTTTCTGTCTAACACAAATAGACCGACAGAAAAGTGCACAATGTCTTTTTTTCTCTTTTTAATTTCTACGTTCCCATCTTTCTTTCATTTACACAGGTCCATTGTCTCTTATTCTGTGTATTTCTCGTATTCACTCTCTCAAATGCAGACACCTGGCATATGTGAATAAAACATTTTCTCCATTTATTATGTCGATATAAAGTATATTGACCATCTATTGACCAATACTGTATAAAATACACGAAATCTATACGCTTTTCCCACAATCCAAACATCAATTCATTTATCTTTTATATGTATAATACAAACAGATTTGTGTATACAATGGCGTGGAGTTTTGGTTTTTAATTTCAAACGCATTTCCCTTGAGAGAGATATCAGAGAAGAAACAACGTAAGTGAAATCTGAACCACGACTATTGTGCCAGAATTACAGGAAGATGTTCAATTGGCGGTTAATGACATTGTTCTTGGTTTTTGCTCACACTAATCTCACGGGGAACTAATTCTATGAAGCGATTTCCTTTCTGATATTGAGCCAGTACTATGGAATAAACACGTTTACTTCATGAATCATTAAACGCTAACTAAAGACTCAGTGAAAAATCTCATATCATCAGTGAGAGATTAACATTATTAAAAAAATATACGATTTTAACAGCTACCTTTATTAAGTATGCTAGCATTAACCTATTCCATGTCTTTCATGTGGATTAGATTTTTCATTTCTATAATTTCTAAGCAATTCTATTTTCACACAGCTTAGTAATTCTTTAATGATTACTCCGGCAAGTATCATGAAGAATATGCTTCAGTAAGTTGGCCAAAATAAGGTATAAACATATCCCGAAATATATACCGTACTTATCGGGAAAAAGAAACTATTATAATTCCTTGACTAATAGTAATATTTAATTCATCTCATATTTATCTTCTAGATAAAATCTTAATATTCTATGCAATAAATATGAGAACACAAATTCACCTATAGATTTTCAACATATTTTTGTGTGATTTATTTTGCTCTAGCCTGGTGGATTCCCAACTTCGATGTTGTTTCTAAAAGTAGTAAATCAAATGACGCCTCTATGCGTCTGGTCTGTACAACAGACTGAAAGAAAAGAAAGACGGTCACGTGATGAAAAGAAAGATGGACGATGATCACATGTGAGCAACGAGAGAGAGATAGAGAGTAAAGGAGAAAGAGGGAGTGAAAGAGAGAGATAGAGAGACAGACAGAAAGAAAATGGTTAAGGGGAGAAAAACAGAATTAGAGAAAGGATGAAAAAAACGAAATGGGAAAAGGGGAGAAAAAAGTATTAGAGAAAGGAATGGAGAGAAAAGGAAAGGAAGAGAGAGAACAGTATAGGGTAGAGTCTCATCAAAATTATTAAGATAAACTTACTTGGAAATGGATGCGTGGCATTCAATCATATAATAATATAAATGAAATATATATTTATATCTATATATCTATCTATCTATCTATCTATCTATCTATCTGTCTGTCTGTCTGTCTGTCTGTCTGTCTGTCTGTCTGTCTGTCTATCTATCTATCTATCTATCTATCTATCTATCTATCTATCTGTCTGTCTGTCTATCTATCTGTCTGTCTGTCTGTCTAGCTATCTATGCACTGTCCTATTAAACATGTTTCCTTAAAGTAAATACGAGAATAGGAATTTTCCAAATTAATGTATGCAGTTTTTGAGAAAACTACTCTTTGACAAAAAACGTGCACTAATTCATCAACAAATCCTTAAAGTATTTTTTCATATAACTAATGCGGTGGGCTGGCGGAGTCGTTACACCACCGGGAAAAATACTTAGCGGCAATGAGTTCTTTCTCAATCTTCCAGACTCATATAAAGAATTTTCTACATAAACTTTTAACTGCTGCCATTGCAATTTTACGTTTACGAATTTAGCTAACTATACTGAAATTTATTTTATAACGAACTAGCAGTATCGCCCGGCGTTGCTCGGGTTTGTAAGGGAAATAACTATATAAGCATTTTTAGAGATGTAAAGTATAATAGCCATCTCAATATGGCTAACCACAAAGGGGAGTGTTACTGTAGCTTTTTACGTTCTGAGATTTAATAATACATTTTTAGAGAGTTACTTCTCCTATATAATAGCAAAAAAATGCATTAAAAATGGGGAAAAATGATGGTAATTTTTTTTAAAATCGTAGACTCATCGTAAACGCGCGCTAATACCCAGAAGAGCTCGATATGTATCACGACTATAAGATACCCGCTTTTGGTTACACTGCACCGCAAAATGTGGGAGTAGTTAGGAATCTAAATCGTAGGAGACAGACACACAACTTCACTTTTATATATAAAGATTTTCTGGAAAATGGGTTAGTCCCTTATAGGCTTATCATGGAACAATAATTAATTTACTGCATTTACGATAGCAGAAACTAAATGAGAACATCTGTGAAGACAGGAGAAATATATATCACTAAGTAATTTCGTTCCAAATGACCGATTTTTTGTTTACTCGTAAATGTTTACGTCCTTCACCTACATACCATATACACAGATGGAAGATACACACACGCTTATCCAGAACTTGATTGCAATGCGTACTTCCTAACCATTCTTGCTTTATAAATTTATTTCCTTAAGCTGTTTATTTTAAGCTATTTTTGTTGTTCTAATTTGGCGTCTCTTATGTCAGTTATTGAGTTCCGAGAGCTAATCCTTTTGAATGTTTTTTATTTTCCTGTAAGGGGCTACAAGTATGTGTCGTAAGAAATGGAGACTGTTCCACTTGTGTTTGATATGCTTTGTTGGGATTCGTTAATACTACACGTGTGTTTATTTCGTTTGCTTCTATACCTATAAATATGTTGGCTGATTACTTGCTTCCAAAGATTTTTACACTTTTCGTGTGTAGTTATTGCATTCATTCCTTCTGAATGTTGTAGTAAATCACGTTATTCTCTACATTTTCTGTTTTACTTTAATATTAGCCATGGAGATAAAAGTCAAAAATCATATTGTGTTTTTTTAACTTTTATCTCCTTTTATTTTTGACACTTACTGAACTGTGGGCGGGCTTCAAGTAAAACTGTAGAACGCTTCACGAATTTGAGTGTCATCTTTGCGTAGGTGCCATCTCTGAATCAGCACGGAAAATGTCTTTTATTTTTAGTTGGCAGGTTGTAGGTCGGTAGCTTATTTGGAAGAGAAGTGCCAATATAGTAGGACACGAAATATAACACAAGGTGGGGAGATTGGCTTATTTAGTTATAAAGGCTTACCATTCAGAAACATGATTCCTTTTTGCATGCAGTCACTCCTCTAAGCATTGAAGAGCTTCTGCCCCGCAAAAGTTTGAAAGCTAAGCACACTGGTACTTTGTACTTTACCAACATCTGATCACACCTATGTCACTACAAACTTTTGAAGAGGGAGGCTTGATCTAAAGAACACTTTTATCTATGTCACTGATGTGTGGTTATTATGAAAAATTACCAAATAAATAGCCCTTTTATTTATTTGGGGTATAGGGAAGTGTGTGATCACGACTTTCGCAGTGGCGTTCATATAATTAAAATTCCTCTTATAGCATTGCACAACAGCAACACGTACAATGGGGGAGGTAACGATAAAAAAGACTTTTGATTGAGTGTTCCTCAGAGGGGAAACCTCGAATTCAGCTAGTGTTGAAGAGCAGCGGCCATAGTATTATCAAATATAGAGACTGCATGCATGTGGGCCAAGGATTGACATGAATTTGCGCATGATGTGTTTGTGAAGATTCTAATAGGGATCGAAGGATAGGGATACTAAATATAAATAGATACCCACATTGACATCTGCACAGTTCACAGCACACACACAAATAAATTACACAAATATACATACGCACACACAAACACATACATAAATACATATATGTATACATACATACATACACACACAGAGATATATGTATGCAAGCATATATGAACGTGGGTGTGCAATTCGATGGATAGCCAGATGAAGAGGAGAAAGAAAATACATATAAATAAAATGATAAATGTCTTAGCAGATAGTGAGATGAATATATATGCGTATGTATCGAGAGAGAGAGAGAGAGAGAGGGGGAGAGAAAGAGAGTAAGAGAGGTGGGGAAGAGAAGTACAGATAGAGGGAGAGAAACATTGTGAAGAGACATAGAGACAGATATATATTTAGATAGATTGTAGGCTCTATTGTATTGGAACTTCTCATTGCTGTCTTTACTATATGACATTTATTTCCAGGCTTCTCACAGATATATGTTTCCCAAACTAATATAATTTATTTCGACTCCAATATTCAGCTCTTATGTAAACACAAGTTAAGAAGAAAAAAATATTTTTATACGTAAGAGAAAACCAATACGAAATGAAACATACCTATGCAAATGCATGCGTGTATTTTTGCTTTTCTATGTTTATTTAGTTCAGGAAAAATTAATAACGTACATTAAGGGACAAACACGTCACGGAACTATTTTTTCCACTTGGCGCCTGTATTGTTAACTGAATATTTTATAACCTTAGTCTCGTTGCAATATCATTTAGCGTTACTGAAAATATTTAAAAATGCCTTACTAGAAAATAGACGCTGTTAATGTACTGACAAATTCAATATTATTTTGGAACAAATATCAACAATATCTTCTTAGTTTTGTTGATATTATTAAGATGCATCCTCAATCTAGTCATGTTGAATTTCTTGCTGATTGACTCTAACAGGGCTTTACTAAGTGTGTGGATTCATGTTTTAACCAATTTGGCACATATTAGCATAGAATATTGCAATATACACAGTTATATGCTACCGTTTGTGTGCGCTTGTCCCTCTCTCTCTCTCCCTATATATATATATATATCAAATTAAACGCAACATATATAAAACCACACACAGAGGCATCCATGCCACAGTCGTGAAAATATTACTTATAAGTAATTCTCTGAAATACATTAACGTAAGAAATGATTTTTGTTTTTGCATAAGCCAAGACGCTTCATCTATACAAAGTAATCTCTAAGTAACTGGGTAATTAACTGATAAACACGCTTGACATGTTGGTAATAAAATTAATAGGAGCCCATAACTGATGGGCTTCATACTGTGTTCAATGGAAATTTTGAACACATATATACTCTGTAGTATATTTTGCAATCTTCTCTTGTAGCTATCAAATTTTTGTGGTGTTAATGAGAGGCAAGTGATAGTGGATCGGCCGTCGGACAAAGTGCTTTCTGTATCAGTTACGGTTTTTTACCTTTGACTATGCTTTCGTACTTCTGGAGTCAATATAATGAAGCCACAGACATACGCATACACACCTATAAATATATGTGCGTGACAAAATTAGCAAATGCTCCTGATGTTGGCAGTATCCCATACAAGTCTATAACAAGTATGGTGGGAAGTAATTCCGCTATAGACTTTTCCAATTCTTCAGAGAATGCTTGCAAAACAGTAGCCTCTTTTAATATATCAAGGTTGCACAGATAATCACCATTTATAACGAAAAGGTAGATGAACTGTAGAAATTACTGTGGAACTTTCCTTCTGTCATATACAGGGAAAATCCTAACAAGAATAATGTTCACAAGATTACAAAAAAAATAGCCAAAATAATTCTTTCCGAAAGTCATAGTGAATGTCATGTGTCTAGGAGCACCAACTCTATTCTTGTCATATTGCGACAAATTCACATAAATGTCTGAGAACCTATATATTCCCTTTACGTTTTATTTATTGCTTCTGAATTGTGGGAAGAAATTGTTTATGTACCCTGATCAAAAGATGCGACTCTACGGAAAAAAAATTGGGAGATAATCAAGCAGTTTCACAATAATATGTCTGCTACTCCTTGTTTGTGAGTGACAGCTCAGCGCCCTTTCTGGTTACCCATGGAGTAAACCAGGGAACGAAATTCATTCCAATGCTATTTGCATTATTTTGGAATGATTTCACATGCGGAATGTGGTCAGTGGATTATTAAAAGTATCTAGATTAAGTTGCACTAAAAATTACCACGATATGTGTATTTGTAAAATTCATAAAATAATGTCTTGGTTGTAGAGCTCATTCACAGGGAGATATCCAAAAGAGTAAGCATCTATTGCAGCGGCATGCGCTTTTAGACTATCCATAAATGTAAAGAAGATAGAGATCGCGTTTTAACGTAAATCTGGGGTGATGGAATACGGACCACCGACCAACTAATTGGAGTGAAAGAGTTAACGTGTTAGGGATTTACAATTTCTGATAGCAACAGCCTGCACACAGATGGAGATGGATCGCCGCATACAGTAAGCTGAAGTCGATTGTAGAAATAACATGGCATAAACAAAATACAAAGTATAATACTGAGCAGTAGTATTATCCGAAGTAATGATTAAAGGCCTACACTAGTTGGTCGTCATATCATAAAACTGGATGAGCTGCTGTTTGTACTATTTAAGATCTATAATCAACATTTCTTAGCGAGCCTAAATATCCAAGCATGATGACTGTATTGTGCTAATTTGCATAGTGTTGAATCTGTACAGCTGGACTCGCAGTTGCGCAGGTTGAGACATGCGATCTATATCGAGGAGACTAGGATCCTCAAAGCTGTGTTCTACAGTGCGCAGAAACTCAAAATGTTTCGAAAATGGTACCGAAAAGGATATCATCAGAAGACATGTCAGTGCAGCGGATGAGCCAGATGCCACTGAATGGCAGTAGACAGTGACTGACCAAGAAGGAATAAATCTTCCAAAGTCGAATTAAAGGGAGCAAGAAAAAGAAAAGACACACAACACTATTCCAGCAACAGTTTTCTGTAATATCTGCGACCGGCTTTTTCTAGTATCTTTTAGTTATTCGTTCATATGAAACGAGCAATAAGAACAGTGTCTTCCCATGTTATCAAGTAATACTCAGTACGAGTGACCGGGAGAACGATAATGTATGAATGTATGTGTATGTGTATATACATATATATATATATATATATATATATATATGTGTGTGTGTGTGTGTGTGTGTGTGGTGTGTGTGTGTGTGTTTGGACGTGTGTGCTTTTCCTGTACTCATACACAAACACATACTTTCATGCGTGTGCAGACACAACAAAGCATGTGGTTGTAGTTAAATTACTTTCCAACATTAGTACAAGACCATATATTTCTGAGATGAAAAAACAATTTGAATACACTCTAGCACTTGACTGGTATTTACTTTCGTCAAATTCTGAAAGCAAGGTTAACCTCGGCAGAATTCCAACTCAGAATGTAAAGAACAAGAAATGAATACCACAAGGCATATCCGACTCTGCCAATTCTGCCAATTCATTGTATCTGGATACAATATTTACATAATAATTCTTCGTTAATACTGAAATATCATACTTGTCACGATGTGATTATGGTTATCCAGTTTTTCTTCAATGACGCAGAATTTCTAGACAATTTGTATAGAATGTTGAATCTGTTCTCACCTATTACAAGCACTTTTTTTTAACGACATCAATTTCAAATATCGAGTAATATAAATATATTTCTAATGAAAATGTGTGATATTCATGCTGGAATGGTAGGAGGTATACGATGAGTATTTAGCAATGTGAATAATGATTGAATTCTTCATGCAACTGCTCAAATGGCTTATAGAATTGAATAATAATTAATCGATTCTATTAGAGGTTATCAATAGTTTGAATTACCAACTCAAATTTCTACTTTCAGAGTTTTCTCTTCTGCTGAATAATAATTGCTATGAGACAATACAAATGCCATATTACAAGTACAGGAGTTTTCAATGTTATGTTGTATATGTCATATTGTATGATAAACTTTTGCTTTTTATATGATTCCTTTTTTATTATTGATATTTGCAGACAATCAATATGAAAATGCAAAGCTATTTATCGAATGCTTGAAACTGCAAAGGCGTCAGAATTTAGTCTGCAGGAAATTTTTAAAATTATTCTAAAATATAAAAGACAATAATATTTATAGACAACGACCCAATCGCAAATGATAAAAGTAGCATTGCATTGAAAAACAGTGCGCAAATAAAGAGCATAACAGCAATGAGTGAGACGGCCTGGCCTTATAATGTTCATATATTTTCTTTCTATCATTTCAAAAATAAGCATTAATCTATAAAGGCGTTCTGTAGATACATATTCTTTTTTTATGAATGAGATACGCATTTTGACTTCATGATGAAAACTACCGTGTGTGGCATATAAATATTTACCTGTTATTCATTTTATCATAAAATGGCAAGATTAGCTACTAGCGACAGAAGCATACAAACTTTTGACGAATTAATGTTGGCTTATTTAGGATCAAGTGACTTAAATGCTAATGTCTCACATACTCTGCATGCGTTTAATAGCATATGTATGTGTGACTAAAATCGAACGGCAAATGAAAATTAAGGTGGACCAGTTATTAGCTTGTTGAAAATGTTGAAAATATGTAAACAAAAATGTTACTATAAATATCACGCTTTATCTCCCTCCCTCCTCTTTCTCTCTCTCTCTCTCTCTCTCTCTCTTTTTCTTTCTCTCTCTCTCTCACTCTATATATATATATATATATATATATATGACATAACAAATGAGAGACAGAAAATGAAATATACAAGAATTTATAATTAATCACGAAAATTGTTTCCACACATTTAGCATCGGGTCCTCTTGGGTGGGACACTCAACAACTGGTTCATATAAATGTATGTCTGTATGTATGCGTGTATGTATGTATGTATGTATGTATGTATGTATGTATGTATGTATGTATGTATGTATGTATGTACGTACGTATGTGTATGTGCGTGTGTGTGTGTGTGTATATATATATACATACATAAATATTCATGTATGTATATATATACACATATGTATGTATTATATATACATACATACACACACACACGTATATATATATGTAAATTAATAACAGGGGAACATTTCAAAAAAATTTTTAGTTGTTTTGCTTTTTGCAATTAGTCCTACCTAATTTGATGGTGTTGGGTTCAGAAAAGCCCCCAGAAAATTCTTATCACGTCAAGATTTTTTGTTAAACAGGAATTAATTTTTTTACCAGAAAATGTCAATTTTGCCATTAAATGCAAGACTTAAATAAGAAACTAACATAAACCAAATATGTTTAATAGATATATTACACAAAATATTTAACTAGACATCTTAGAATAGGAGCGAACACTCTTTTTGTTGCTGTATGAGAGTAAATTGCAACATGACAGTCTCTTTGCAGTGATCAGCAGTAGACAGCACCATGTCGGTGTTATACCTGCCTTGATACCTTATCCCCATGTTCTCGATGTCTTGGTGGAATCTTTTTCCTTGCTCATCACCATTGCCTTAGGGTTTTCAGGGAAGTAGTCCAGATGACTATGTAGGAAATGTACATTTCTACACATGTTGCAGCCCAGTGCTCGAAAACTGGTTAACAGAGTCTGCACGAGATCGTCATAATTTGATGGATTGCAGTTTCTCAGGAAATCATATAAAACTGCAACAAAAGCATTCCATGCTTCTTTTTCAATGCCAGGCATGGTCTTCAAAAATAGCTCGTCCTGCAATAGTCACCTAATATGTAGCCCGTCAAACACTCCAACCTTATTTTTCTCACAAGACAAAGCTGGAAATTTCCTGCATAAGTATTTGAAGCAGTCACTGTCTCAGTGTTTCAACACATATTTTGCACACTCTATGGGATGCCCAAGCTTTATCTTGTCACGCACTCTCATACTAAAGTAAAGAAGTAAGGTTAACGTTCTTCGAAAAATCTGTGAATTTCTTAAGTGCCTAATCCAGACATAAGCAAAAGATATCGGGACTGTTTTTACATTCCCTTCTCTCACAACTGGCCATATTTCTGAAATACAAAACATGTTCAAGCCAGTTGTCAGCTGGTAAAACATTTTCAGAATAATAAACAGTTATAAAGTAAGCAAATGAAGATTTGTGATGGCAAAGTTCCATAAAAATCATACATACCACGAAGTTCTTTCTATAGTTCTCTGAACATGCTTAACTGAAAGTGACCTTGACCCCTGTGACCTCACATCAAAACATTAAGAGCACATTCAAAACACCAATTTTCATAAGAGACAGTTAAAAGTTCAAGAAAATATGTCTCATCTAGTTTGCAATGATAGTCACACTAAGCAAGGTGTGGGCATATCTGCAGATAAATTCCATAAATATGAGACGCATGGTGTCAAGGAATACAAAAATATGTTGTTTCTTAACATCTAATCGTATAAAGGACATTTCTGTCATCTATCCTTAGAAATGGTGACAATACCAGAAATCTTGAAAGATTTCATTTTAGAAATCAGCACCCCCGAATTAAAAGGAAACATGTTTCCAACATCAGACAACAAAAACCTTGTTCCCCAGTGTAATTAAGGGTACTAGCTAGCAGTACAAGCATGCTGATACAGCAGTCAAACTGACCAAACCACAAGTTATCACAAAAAAGAAAGGTGAAATCGGGCAAATGAATAAAAACCCTAAGAATCCCATCCCATAATACATATGGTGTTAAAATTTCTAATCTCCTTACTCATCTGTAAAGAGAACGTCTCTAAAACCTCTTTTACTTACAAATAACCGTTAGAGCCTTAGTTATAGTTAATACCTAATTGGATTCACATCTCTTGTTCTCATAAGGATAAATTTGAATCTCCTAGATTCTATTCTGCTATTTCCTTTCTCAAGTTCTTTGTAAAAATTTTGCTTATACTTCTTGCACTGCAGAGTACATTGATATATAATTTATTAAACTAATTTAATTTAATTCAATCATGAATTTACATTATTTTCATATCTGTACGAAATGATCGTCTCCATGAAGTAAAATTCTCATATATTTTCACTTCTCCATTTTTAACTAAATTGTTGCATTTTATGGGATTTCTTTCCATAATTTCACAACACATCATATACATAGATAGATAGATAGATAGATACATACATACATACATACATACATACATACATACATACATACATGCATACTTATATACATACATGTATATGTGTGTATAAATGTGCCTGTGTACACTACACAAAACCTGGATTTACTTACATTGATTACATTTCTGTAAAAACTTCGTTTAAGATATAGTGAGGGATTGCACAACCAAGCAGAGCTAGACAGCGGTACCTGCATCATGACGGCACGTGTAGATATGAGAGGTCCCGTGTAAAAGTTCTTAACAAAACTTTTAGTCTTTGAATATACTTTCTAGTTAAACAAACAAAAATCTTAGATTCCCTAAGTCATTCTTCTTGGCATATTTTTCAAAGCTTTAAAAGCAAGCAGAGAACTAACAGAACCGTTAGAGCGAAGGGCAAACTGCTTGCACCACATTTTCCAATTCTCTGCACTCAATTCCAGACGAGGTCAACTTTGTCCTTCTTTGTTTTGGTATCAATAAAATAACCAGTCCGAGATGGTAGATTTTGTGGAGTTTTGGGGCTTCAACAAAACATCTTGCAGTTGTTGCTATGAAAATACACATTATGAGTTCTTGGGTGGTGTAATTAATCTAATGAAGGCGCATGGCCTAGTGGTCATGCGTGTTGCACTCACGATCGTGTTTCGACTCCCAGACCGGCGGCGCGTTGTGTTTGGGGGCAAAACACATTTCAAGTTGCTCCAGTTCACTCTGCTGTAAATGGGTAACCCTGCCACAGTTTAGCTTCCAATCAGGGAGAATGTTGACCTGTTCGTTCAGGCAGCGGGGTGGCATCATTCGAAAGCAAAAACCATGCAACACGCATTGTAACCAGCGATGTATAACCACATTCTATAGTCTGGTCGATCAAACGATAATTAATCTACCCCCGAGCACCTAGCATGCTTTTAGCCGTGTCCTTTCTGTTGAAAACATGCAAACTAGACCTTCATTTTGAGGATAACATTTTCTCTCCGTGCAGCCATCTAGGAGATCTGACAAGTAAATGTCATATCATGGTCACTGTTCTTACCTTCAGGCATAAACGAATATATATGTCAATAAATAGCTTTTAGATTGCATGTATTTTTCGTCACTATTTTCTTCTCGTTAAGTTACAAATAGCAACCAAAGCTTTCTTACCGTTTATACTGAAATTGAGAGCTAATTTTTAAATACGCTTCTATACATAAATACTACGAACGTGAAATAATGCTTGTAAAGTATTGTTTCCCGCACTCTCAAAGTATATAAACGTCTGTAACACCAACATTATGAATATTAGTTCTACCATGTCTCTAGGAAATATACCCTCAAATTTTTAAACAATGTTAAAATTCAAAGTGAGCCCAATGTCCAAATTTTCTAATATGATTAACACATATCTAGCTGTATATACGTACAATAACAACCTACAATTTTTCTAATTACATGATTATATCACGAAAACACTGATTATATTCTCTGAACCAAAGGATGTCAAGTTAGTGTAGCAAACGATGAAAGAACAGATACTAGTTATGTGAGGCAATAATTTGGAATTATGAATAGCGTACGATCTACGGAGATAGAGATGTAGAGTTGGAGAAAGGAATGACTATCTTTCTTTCACATATCCTTACTCCTCAGTACTGTTTTCGTAAAGCACCCCCACACATTTATGTCCTTTTGGGGATCGGTGGTTCTCGAAGCAGAAAGCTATAGATAATAACGTAAAAACATTCAGCAAATACCCCTTGGGGAGAAAAAGTCGAAGACTATTAATTATAGTTTACTAATTTGAGATCCACATTTCCACCAAAATATTAAAAAGAAAGAAAAAAAATTTAGCATTCATTTGAAGTTTATAAATCTAATGATATTCACAACACACACACATACACACACATAGACACACACACATAGACACACACACACAAATACATACACACATATATGTATATATGTATTTATATATGCATATATATATATATTTATATGTGTATGTGTGTGTGCCTGTGGGTGTGTAAGAAAAGAATATATACACTTATCCAATGGAGCAGATAAAATTTGATATGTATTCAAAAGTATATTCTGAAGCACATATGCGTATACACGCATAAACATCGCATATATGCTCTCTCTCTCTTTCTCTCTTTCTCTCTCCATCCCTCCTTACCTTATTTCTTTTTTACTCTATCTATCTATCTATCATCTATCTATCTATCTATCTATCTATCTATATGACAAAAATTATTCAAAATGTGAAAAATAACTTGGATAGAAAGCCGATTTATATGCGTAGTAATTGTACTGAGAAACTAGTACAATATACCGGGTAAACTAAACCGATTAGACGGCCACAGAATGACTTCAGGCTGACGAGAACGTTGACCCTTGAAAGTCATATATTTTCTTACGTTAATCTTTCGATTGAAACCAAGCAATTGCTACAGGCCATGGAATCCAACAACAAAAGTTGAATGATCTTTCCAAGTTAGTCCTGCTAAGATAAGCTTAAAAATATGGATTGAAGCGAATGATTTCAAATACAAATATTAACTATTAATTATTATCTATCAACAATGTTGATCTATTTTAAATGCAACGTTTCTTTAAGGCATATATTTTCACAGACACCCCACCACACACACACGATAAAAATATATATGAATACATCTCCATCATGAAATCATATCTAGATACTTAGGCACAAACACTGCAAATTGTGCAGGTGTATAGATGTATATGAACAAGTCGGGAGTGGCGGATATGTGTTTTTTGAGGGGAACGAAAAATTGAATTTATTTTTTTCTGTCTGCGGAAGAGGCCTTAACAAAACATTTGTTCACTTTTACTAGCAGGCAGGGTGTGTCGGTAAAATTCCTTACGCGCAACCCGTAAAAATCTTAGTCTTAAGATTTTTACGGGGTAAGTTTTGGAAAGAGGATGTTTTGGCAGTGTTTATTGGAGATGTTTGTCATTTTGAATCTATATGTGTATATATATATATATATGCTTGTGTTTGAATGTGAGTGTGTGTATGTAAACATGCATGTGGTTGAATTTTTAGACAAAGAAAAAGGAAGAGAGAAAGAAAAGAAGAAAGTGGTATTTAACTGGGATGGCTGAAATTGTTGACAGTCAAAGAGGTCCACTTTTTTATCAGTTGCATGAAATGTGTCTCAGGTATTGCGTTCGGTTATTTTGGGCCAATTGTTATGATGGCCAGCAGTAGAAAATAGAATCTATAGAATTATTTGGGTAATCTTATAAATGTAAATATGTGTGTGTGTGCGCGCGCGTTCGTGTGTGCGTGTGCACGTGTGTGTGTGTGTGTGTGTTTTATGTATTTGTATTTATGTATTTTTAGTAACAGTAATGAGAATATTATTTATAATAATATCCAGTGTAATCTAGTTTGGTTGTATATGGGTAATTTAAAAAAAAAAATATTTCTCATTTTTTATAAATATATATTTCAAACGTTAGATTTTCGTAGACATTTTTGCATTGCCCTTCAGTATTTCGGGACATCTCCTGGGCATTTGTAGAAAGGAAAGACCTTGAATTTGTTGTATCTGCATAATTCCAGATGTTTGATTAGTGAAGAAGGCAGGAGAGGTATGCAGTAATATATATATATATATATATATATATATATATATATATATATGGAAGATACTGGAAGGACTGGTACTAAATTTTGGAATAAAGAGCTATACCAGACCACCAACAGGACGTCACTGTGCTGTCCCCGCTCTGCCGACTGCTTCATCTCGAGCAAGGACAATGTACTGCAATAGCTTGGGTTTCAGGGGCCCACAGCTGTTTAATTGTCTGCCGAAGCATCTGAGGAGCCTTCATGGAGTGGATGTAGACGTTTTCAAACGTGAACTTGACCTCTGGCTCACCGAGATCCCGGATGAGCCAATATCTAAGCAAGAAACTCAAAAGAGGGCAGTAACATCGAACTCCATCCTTCACCAAAAGCCGCTCCGACAAAGGTGGAAAGTGGAAAGAGGATCACAATAGCGGTGCTCCAGCATGGCCTCAGTCATTGGACTGAAACATATAAAAGAATAAAAGAATAGTTCTTTTTGTCGGATGTGCTGCACGTAGGCAAAAGAAATTGCTGCCTTCGCCAATATAATTGTCTTTGCAATTGGGGCAGTTGATGCATTATATTAGATTCTATGTTTTATTTGAAAAGAAAATCTTCAAAATTTTATATAAGTACCAGTATCCAAATATTTGAAGTTGTTGGTACTGCATATTTCACATTTATTGTCTCCACAGTTCTTCACAAGAATTTTGAATTATCCTCTGACGTGAATTTTGCTATTTAAAAATCTTTTGGTTGATGTTTGCTTATGAGATTTTCATCAAATAGATTTTTGTTTTTGGGCCTCTCAGCAGTAGTGACATTCTAACTATAATACGATCCTGTCTTGGTGAGGTTTTACGAGTTCTACTGGTTTTGGGGTTTAGCATCCGTCGATCCTGATGATTTAAAACGAGCTACAATTCGTTGCCCAACACGTCTAGACGTTACTACAGTAGTTACTATCATAGAATTTGGCTTGCCCGCTTGATGAAAGCATACAATCCTTTGTTTCTCATTACACGACACCGGTCGTCCCTCAGAAGCAGCCATGTTGACAGTTGAATGTTCCAATAACGTAATATCATAAGAAGCAGCTATTAGCCCATTAACAGTCTTCTAAACAACATGTACCTCGGTTAGTAGTTCTTTTTTTCTAAGTGACCCTTAACTTTTGGCTGCTGCAGTTTGGAAGATTATTTGCTCATTTCCTCACAACTTACGAAATATATATTCCATTCACTTGAAATTTTCACGAAAGATAGATAGTAAATATATCTAAATAAGTATAAAATATCTAGTCTCAACGTGTTGTTGGTCTTCTATAATATCTATTTCAATACACTTGTTCTTACTGAGCCTTATATCATGACTGCTACAGTATATGCGTGCTAACTATAGAGCTAATATTTTTATGCTAAAATCTAAGAACGGTAAATCATTATAACTGGCTTCTGTCGTGAATTTGATAGATCAGTAAAGGGTGTTTAGAATGTAATGGAATATTTGTAGATTGCCATTTGATTTCTCCCCCAAAATCAAGCAGCCATCGAGGAAGCGTTTCCACTTTCAATGATAAAATTCTTGAAAGTTCGTAAACATTTCTGTTTCTTCGTATATGAGTATATTAGCGTATGATTGTGCAAATTTTCTCACCATAGCTGTGCCCTGTATTTTTGTCGATACAATTTACCATCAAAGTTAAAACTTTTTCCCCACTAGGAGCAGGCGTGTAGCTTGGTAATGAAATGCGTTTTGAAGCGATCGTTTATCTTCCCTATGCTGTTTGCATCCAGGCTCGATCTATATTTTCCTTCCTTCCTTCCTTCCTTCCTTCCTTTGTTCCTTTCATTCATTCATTCATATTCTTTGTTTAAAAATTCAACTCACTCACATACTTACACATGCCTACATACACACATATATGCATTTACATATATATACAGACATAAAAATTCAAAATGATAAACGTCTCAAATAGCCACTCCCAAACACACCCAAGAAAACAAATTCAACTCTAGAGTTTTTCAAATTTCTCACATAAAATGCCTGAATTCTCTATAAGAAATGATTCATGATGAATCCTTGAACGAAACGAATGCGATAAACCAGTAATCTTTATCCAAATCCTGACTATCACCTTTACGCCACTTTAAAGAATCTGTACTCACACACAGACACACACATACACACAGAGTAGCGAGATAGATAGAGACAAATGAATAGGTTTATTGATTGATTGATATACAGCTAGATAGATTGATAGGCAAATAGATAGATAGAGAGATGGATATATAGATTGATAAACAGATAGACAAATACGAGAGTGTTTGATAGACAGATCGCTAGACAGATATGCAGAGAGACAACGAGAGGAAACGAGTAAGGGAATGATCAAACCATCTGTTCTGAAGGATAACTTGACTACACAGGGCGCGATGAGTAAATTGTTGCCATTTTATATTTTTAATTTCGCGCATGCGCATTGTTTGTTTTGTCGACTACGCAGTATAGTAAGGTCAGTTGAGAACCGTCTGTGAGAAAAACATTACCATGGCGCAATTGACTTTGCCAGAAATCTGGAAACGACATGCTGTACTGATTGACATTCGCACCGGAAGCTCCAGTACAAACATTTCAGAGTGTTTGGGTGTCAGTCTAAGGACAGTGCAATCTGAGGACATGTATCGAGAGTGATAAACATCACACATCCATCATGGTGTTTGGAGTGATCACTAGCGATGGCGACGTTATGCCTCCATTAATCTTCCCACACGGCCTCAAATTCGACACGGAAGCCTATATCAAGTGCTTGGAGGAGGCTGTGCTGCCCTGGGTCAAGAGGGTAGCTCCTGGAAAACCCTATATCTGTCACCAGGACTCTGTACCATACCACACTAGCAGAAGAAGCCAGCAATGGCTGTCAGACAATTTCTGCAACCACATCACCCCTAACATCTGGCCACCTAACTCCCCAGACTTTGTAACACCAAAGATGAACTGAAGGCAAAGATTATGGCAGCATTCACCACCTTAAACAAAAACAAGGAGAACGTCCAGACGAGTTGCAGAAGATTCCGAAGTCGTCTGGAAGCCGTGGTTGAAGCTAATGGCGATTATATTGAATAAATTTACTCTTTAGAAATTTCAAGATATTTTAATGTAATTTTGTTAAATATATGTTAAAATGAAATATCAGTGTTATTCTTATTTTTTGCGTAACGACAATTTATTCACCGTACTTTGTATACTCTCTGCAGAGGAGGCATCTTTAGGAAGATTTTAATATCCACACATCTGTTAATATATTTATCTGTCATCTGTCTCTCTAACTATCTATCTGTTTATCAGTCTATTACTTCCTGCTCTATTCCAATGTGTAAGCCGATGAAACAACACTCAGTAGCAACCTTGAAAAGATCGATAATTGTAAATTAATCATTTGTCTCAATTTCGCAGCTCGGATTCCCTCTCAAATCACTTCTTCCTACGACTGTTTACTTCCGAAGAAATTTTGAGCAGCAGCAGGAGCAGTAGGAGCAGCAGGAGCAAGAGTAACACCAGCATCAGTAGTAGTAATGGCAGTAATAATAGTTGCAGAAGCAACAAAAGCATCAGCAGTAGTAGCATTCTATCTAAGTCACTTGCAAATAGTTCTGCTGGATCCTTTCTCCAAATTTTTCTGTACCTCATTTAAAAGACATGCTTTATTCATTTTATTTAAATGTCATCGATAGTTTTCCGAAAGTAAGATAACAAATTTTATAATCGAATTACCAATCAATTAGCTTAAAGTGTCGTACACATATTTATATATACATATGCATGTGCCTGTATGTTTCTCCATATTTGAGTTTCTGCCTGACGCATTCAGCGTAATTCCGTTATATGGGTATAACTTTTTGACAGATAAGAGTTTTTGTTATGGTTATGTCCCAAGTCAGTAATCCGAAGCATGTGGACCTATAACAAAAGATAAGTCAGCTGCACTTGAAGATAGTTTTGATGGGAATGTCACACCAATATTCCTTAGGTTACTATGTGAGTGTGTATAGAAGAACAGAAGTATTTTTGTTTTCATATTTTGTAATGAGGTCATTGCATGTTATTTTACCAACGACAGCATACCATTATGGACAGTTATATTTTAATGGCATTTTCGAAGTACTGATGATCATATGTTTTGTATCTTCTGCATAAATTTAATATAAACCAGTTTTGGTCACTTTTGCACGTTTAAGGGTTTTACTGGTCTTAAATATTTATGTATGTGTGTTTGTATGTGTTCACATACTAGTAGCTGTTTTCTAATTTTAGATGTTCCTATATCATATGGATTACTTAGCTATCTAAATTGTTAGCTAAATTATGAAGGAAATGTGCAAAATTTCTATGGAATTTATATAGAATAATCATAAGATAATAAAAAGGGAGCATTTATTAGGTGTAAAGGAATGGTCGGTTAATCCTATTTAGTTTATTCACATATATGCACAAAATGCCTTTATGCACTTCAAAATTTATCCTATTTAACAAGCTTTGAATATCTTAATTCCATATCGTTAAACATCTACCGATATAGCATATATTATCCCTTAAAATTACAATTGAAAATTATTTTCTTAAAATGTTCAAAATACAGTTCTTAAATGATATGGAGCATTTATCTGTATCAACCTGCTATAAGAAAAATATCAGGAGCAGCACCAGGTGCAGCGGCAGCAGCAGCAGCAGCATGTGTAGTAGTAGTATATTCCTAGGAGTGCAATGAGTGACAAGAGTTCAAAAGCCTTCTGATTATAATTACGCTATTCTTCAGAAACAATGAATAAAGATCTCATACCCCAATGTTTCCCCTCCTTTGTAGGAAAATGGGATGTAATTTGAGGAACATTTGGTTGCTATTTCTAACAAGTCAAGCTACTGCGTAGAGGCTCTCGTATTGGTCTGCACGTGTGAAAAATTTTCGTTGATAAAGATTAGAAATAATCATCTTCGTAGAAAGAAGACATCAGTTCCGCCTTAGGTGAAATCGAGAAAAAATGTTTTATAGAAGCTGAATGAACCAGGGATTGGTCTGCAATCACATTAACACTTGATACATCAAACAATAAATCCATGAATTTTGTCGTGATGTAAAGGTATTATAGTATGACATCAACCGTATCAGTGTGATGATTTTAATCTTTTAATCTTTTTTATATTGTCTTTATTTGTTTTAATTATTTCAATTTCCAGTGAGCTCTGCTCAGATGCATTTATGTTGTTCATAATTAATAGAAAATCATTGTATCTGTTGAGTACACATTTATAATATTTCAAGTATTAAATTAGAATGTATTAAACTTGCCTAGATAAAAAACAAAACAAAAAATGAATATAAGGAACTCTTCCTAAGTGATCGCAATAAACGTTTTCGGAAACCTGACACCATAATACATAATATAACTGCTTGTATATCATTTGATTTTTATTCATTTTTTTAGACACAATTCTGTACACTCTGAGATAGATAATATGGATTAAAAAACAGCTTTGCAATCTTTCTCCATCGCAGTCTATCAAGCCTTCACCGAACGATGTGAGATCAACAATAAAATTACTTATTGCCAAACAACTTCTATCTTACTTAAAAGATTTTGACATTAAAAAATAAATAAAACATAAAACAAACAAGCTGTAGGTATCGTTGATGAAATGTATCGTACAACCAATATGCTAGATACAGAAATTTATATGCCAGACTACAGTCTGGTTCTCTTTTTTTCTTTGTCAAAAGATTTTGAAACTTGGAATGTCTCTTGTCTTTACGAATGTATTTCCTGGAGCAGAAGATTGATGCATGTGCAATAAGTATACGTATGAATGATAATTGGATGGCAGATAACAAACTTTATGACTGAGTACTATATCAGCAACTAAACAGGACACCATTGATTATCCTCAAATGTGTAATTAATAAAGAGTTCATTCAGTTTGGAGCCTATATTGAGTTTCAGAAAGCAGTTTTAAAAAGGCTGTGTGATGTTGATGTGAGTTTATTCAAATAACGTTAGACACATTGTGCAGTCTATTTTCGCATGGATCTACAACATCACAGAAGATAGAGTGGAGGGCAGCATTTTCTAACAATTACCAGTAGGCGGTATTATATTGTGATGGCAATAACAGAAGTTCCCCAGTATGGCGCCCAACTAGTGACTAAACAAGTACAAGAATATAAAAATAGACTTCTCTTCATTATATAATAAATGATTTTGCGGCGTGTAGCGTGTCACAATATCTTCTTTGTATTAAGTTCTTCATTTCTTTATACGTCTCTCTCACTTCTCTATACATACATACATACATACATACATACATACATACATACATACATACATACATACATACATACATACATACATACATACATGTACATATGTATGTATGTATGTATGTATGTATGTATGTATGTATGTATGTATGTATGTATGTATGTATGTATGTATGTATATATTTATATACTATACTGTTCCGCTTTTGATTAGAACAGCAAAACCAGTACCTTATCCAGCGAGAGATGATTATCAATTAAGATACACAGGATCTAAA
>NC_042997.1:68505049-68517549 GCF_006345805.1 Octopus sinensis
GACTAATGAAACAACCGATAGTGTGTAGAAAGCATCAATGTCACCAGCAGGTTTTTTTAGGATCAGGCGTAGGTTTTTTTCGCGTTTTCACCACATGGTAAGCGATGCTTATTGATATTTGTATAGTTTCGGATAACAATGTATAAAGAGTCAGGTGTTCTTGATTTTTACCTCTATCAAAACATAAATAAATAAATGAATAAAATAAATAAATAAATAAAAAATAGAAGTGAAAAAAATAGAAAAAGAAAACCAAACGTAAATTAAAGTACTTTTTTCAATTTGGACAAAAGTTGAGAGAACAAAAACAAATAGGGGAAGAGATAATTCTTCTCGAAATTTCAATTTCGATATTCTTACAGCAAATGTAAGAAAATTCCTACAATGTGTCCTACAAGTACACAAGTCTGGGATAGAAGTGAGGCCACCAGACACCAGTCGAGATGTGCAGTCAAAGTGGGTGGGTTAGACTGGTCATCAAGTGACATTGGAGATAGACAGGCGATGTGAGAAGGTAAGACCTTAAGTATATTTCGGTAAAGTTGTTGATCACATCTATATTATTTCATAGAAATAGAACATAATCGACATTCCTACAGAAAGCATATGTTAAAATAATGCAATGCATATGTTGCCTTAGTTGTAATAGAGCTTTATATGAGACGAGGGTTCAAATCTAAGATGGTATTTGGATCATTGTGTACATGTGTTTATTCTTTCACATACCTATATGAATATATACTGATTCCTAACATTAGTACATGGATATAAATCTTTAGAGATAATTCGGTCGACTAAGGTGACCATAGTGCATTACTAGTAAATTTTTGTCGATATCTGAAGGATAAAATGTAAAACCGACTACAATTAGATTTGAATTCAAAGTATAGAAGGATGTATTAGGTTGGCCGCTCTAAGTGTTGTGTTTTGAAACGCAATTTTATCATAGTATTTTCATTATATTTTAGGCGAATTTCGACGTATGCCCTTTAATAATTTCCTACTTATTTCAGACAGAAAACATTCTTGAAGCATAGACGCCCTTAATTATGAACATGACAAAAAAGGACTTTCTCTTACTTTTCTTGCATGAGTTCAAGCTTAATGCCTCCCATACTGCTGCCAATATCAACAAAGCATCGAGAGAGGGGTCCACAAGTGATCGCAGTACGAAGGTGGTTTCAGAAATTCCGAAGTGATGATGAGAACCTTGAAGATGAAGAAGGTAGAGGACGGTCATGCAGTCTTCACAATGAACAATTGAAAGCAATTGTTGAAAAAAACCCACGTCAAAGTGTCAGAGAAATGTCTCTGGCACTTGGTGTCGGTACTGCAACGGTCTCACGCAATCAGCGGAAGATTGGTAAGAGGAAAAGCTCGATAAATGGGTACCGCATGAGCTCAATGAAAACGTAAGGCGTAAGTGTGCTCGATGCTCTTTCTGCGAAACACCAATGATCCTTATCTCGACCGAATATCTTGTGACGAAATGTGAATCCTTTATGATAACCGTAAACGATCAGGTCAATGGTTTGATCGTGATGAGTCCCCCAAACATTTCCCAAAGTCAAAGTTGCATGAGCAAAAGATTATGTTAACTGTCTGGTGGTCGGCAGTTGGTGTGTCGATTACAGCTTTCTGAAAGGCAAGCAGTTGCTAAAAATGAGACCCGAATTGGTGAATCACAATAATACAAAAGCCACATGTTGCACGAATGACGCTGCTAAACCTCGCAGACTTATGATACGAGACTATACCACCGCCTCCATATTCTCCTGATCTTTCAGCCATTGACTACCATTTTTTAAACATTTAAACACATTTTTAAGTGATGAAACTTTCAGGTCCAAACCAGGGGAGGATTCAGCTTTCAAAGATTTCTTAGCATCAAAGCCGTTGATCGATGGCAGAGATGCATAGATGTTCACGGTTCATACTATGACTAATCAAAATATCTATAGAGTTAATTTTTCCAGAATAAAGTTATGTTTCTGAAATCGGCCATTATTTTCGTAACAATCTAATAGTTAACAATGCAAGATATTTTATTCCTCACTTTATCTATACTGCCAATCCATTTTTGTAGATAGATTGTTTTCGTATAGAGTTAGAAGACCTCTAAATTTGAGAGTAGGTATAACTCATGAGATCAATCACAGTTCTCAACTTTTACCTATTGCATCCATCTAGTAGGGATGAAAGGCGCAGTCAATCTCATTTGGGGTGGACAGTTAAATACAACAAGATGTTTTGGTCATCTCTTTGCCTGCTATTCTCTTTGTTAATTTTTTTTTTACAAATATTGCAATTTCTATTGCGTAACATAAACATACTCGCAGTTTATGTTTAGAATTAAAAAAAAAAGATTTCGAAATATATTATAGAAATATTTCCAGGCACGACATTTTTTGTACATTTAACAAGAAGCGGTTTAACTAGAGTAATACTATCTCTTGTTCAATGCCAATAGTTGCTACAAGAGAGATTTAATTTGATAGCTTTATTCTTTAATAACCTGGAGCTTAGCTTAAAGAATCTGCCATGAAGAATATATCTTTACTATAAGGACGTCGACGGAGAAGAGAAAATAACTTTTAAAAATTCGCGAATAGTTGCTCTACTGTATAATTTCATGCGATTTGATTAAAATATTGCTCGTACGCTAAGCATTAATTTCGATGTGTTTCTTGTACACAGCTTCAACAACAGTAATAAAGTTTAACATGTCAAAGTAGGTATGGCAATATAGCTAAGAAGTTTGTTACCTTCTTCCTTCCGTGATTTCGCAAGCGATTTCAGAGGCCGGAATACTGGAATATTATTATTTACCATAGCCTAGGAACAATCAAAGAATGTTCAGTAAGTTCTTAGAAGGAAAAAACCTGGAAGCTTCTTCTTGTTCTATGGTGATAATTTAATTGGTTACCTTCCCTAACATTACTATGTGGTATTTGAATTAATTGAGTGTATTTTCACCCTGTTGCGTGTATTTGGATCAACACTCCATTAGGAGAATAACTACTTCTTTTCTCATCACAGTTCAGGAGGCCCTGAAAAATGTTATGGGAGCTATCATTTCTCTTCTTACAGAGCGTAAAACAAAAAGTCATATCATATTGCATAAGAAGAGAATTTATAGTAGACTTAGGACAGAAAGTAATTATAAAAAGTTTAAATTAGTAACATCCAAAAAGATATTTGGTAGATTCTTATTGTTTTAGGTACTTACCACTTACGTTGCAGATGCTACCTAACTTTAACTTAGATTCTTTCACAGGCACATGAAGACAAATATATAACAAAGAGAAATATAATCGTGTGATTGTTGTCAACAGTGAGGCAGAGTCGTCCAAATTCCACTGACGTCGACTTCGCCTTTCATCCTTTTGGGTCGATAAAATAAGTAGCAGTTAACTATCTTCCTCAGTCACCAAAAAAGTCTCTAGAAAAAAGAAAAAATATTCTAGCCTGACATGTAAATGATTACATAAATATTGCATTATTTTCACTAGCCTCAGATGTAAGGTTTAACCTTACTATCTACCCAGTTTACATTATATATGCGCACCTGATGCTTGTGCACGTGTAAATATGTGTGTGAGTGCGCGCGTGTGTGTATACGTGAGATTGTCTTCTTCAGAGAAAATAGCGGAATAAAAAAGTTCATGTCTAGATACTTATGCGTAATTCTATGAGTTATATTAATAATGATTTGCTTTCTTGCCACTTCAGTCACACACGTGTCTAAACATGCATTGAGAAAACAAAACAATGAAATAAGTTTTCTGCAGGTTTGCGAAATAGATTGCTAACAATATACAAATGTATGACAGAAAGCCAAGCAGCTATTCATATAGCTGTTATTTATATTTCACATATTTTCTTCTTTCATAATAATAGTCTAGTTTCTAAACGTACGACATAAAATGAGGTTAACGATTTTGTTTTAGTTTAGTTAACTTTTAATAACAAATCACTAAAATATTTGTGTTTACGTACTACTTTTCTTACATGTTTGTAAATATTGCAACACACTTTAATTCGTTTTTAAATAGCAATAAATTTGTAGATACATCTACTTATCACTGATCTATAATGTAATTAAAAAACTGAAACCATGGAATAAATTGCACACACGGACGCGCGCGCCCACATACGCATATACACACATACATTCACAGACACATACACTCACACACGCATATATATATGTATATATATGTATATCCTGAACTATTACTATTTCTGTTTTATTCTAGCAGCTTTTGTAGTATTATTTTCACCGTTTTAATTAGATTCCAGATTTACTGCAAATAGTTGATATATGATGTATAATTACAATTGTGTCTCACTAATCCCATTGCTAATTTTTTCTGTAAAAAGTATTTGAAAACGTTTAATACTTATTATCAATATGATGTAAGTTCCAGATTTTAAACTGTTTCCATTAATATTTTATATAATTGGTTTTCTTTAAAATGATTTTGAATATTATTTTTAATCAAGATTAAGGGAGAGAAAAGAAATGAACAAGAAAACAATAAGAAAATTAAAAAATAAAATCTATACAACAAGCTTAAACAAATTTTGATAATACAAGTAAAGTATTTTTAAATAGTACCTGTTCGGGTAATAATAGGAAGCAGTATAAACATTTTTTCTAACCCTTTTCAATCACACTTTTGTTAACTTACACATACAACTATCTCAACTCTATGCACAGTTCCAATACAATTTATAAATAGAGCAATCCGAATTGCACGCACAACCCAACACAACATTCATACGTGTAACATAAATTATGTACAATTTCTAAATACGACCCAAATATCCGCTTAGCATTAGCCATTGTTCTGCATTGTGGCTAGAAAAACAACGGTAGCCGTTAACCGTGAACTTTCCTTAGTTAAAAAATAGTTTTTCTATTTTCTCTGTATTGCTATATTTTATTTTAATGTATTAGTAAATAATTCATTAAGTTAATTGAATTGGAAAATCAATTTCACACTCGACTAACAAAAGCAAATACCCTTTCAAAGGTTTCAGAATAAAGAATGATATGCTTTCTACAATGATGAATTGGCTAGATGCATGTGAGTATATACGATCTAAATACATTACACCATATGCTCTCTATATATATCAAACAATTTCTTTAGGTTATAATTCGTTGGAGCGGAGCTAAAATGTGAGCTCTTTTATCATATTCCAAAAACAAAAGCAAAAATTGAACATACTTTTACAAGGTAGGGAAACAATTATTAATTGACTCGTTCAGTATTTTACTGATACTTATTGTATCTCCTCAATTTCGACTCTCAATGTTAACTATTTAATTTCATGCGCTTGAAAGCCATAAAAACATATAATCTCGTCTGAACATAGCCTCACAAATTTGACTCCTTACAGCCAATCATGAGATAATTAATTTCGACAAATTTCTTACTTGACAGTCACATGTTACTTGCAATTACTTTATCAGACACATGAACTTACAACATCAAACACCTAGACCTCACGCCATTTGTGTACCTTAAATCTCAGGCTTTGTTATCGTTATTTTATGATAAATCCTTATGCATGAGAAATAAATTTGTTGGACTATCCAATTGCCCAGCGATATACATATGTTGTAAGCGTCCTCAAATTTGGTTTCCGTCAATCACATTTTTTGTGTTGTGCCTCTGTTTCAAGCATTTGTAAACTTTCACTTGCATTCTCTTCTTTATATAAACTGATTTATACATCACAAGCAAAAGCATAGTTATATGTTCTTTACTTCAAAAGTATTATGAATTTCGTATCTCAGAGGATTAACTGTGATAGTGTAGATTTTCCCAAATGTGTTAGAAGATTACATGTGCATGAGTTGTTCTTATGTTGTAAAATCTGCTTCATACTATCTCCACACAAAATTAACGATTTAGGTGAAGTGAAATAGATATCAGTAAAAATTAAAATAGAATATCAAGCACTTCTCAAGACGTCTAACCGAGGAAGAATGATTGTTGTAACCTCCTTTTAATTTAGGTTATGTAGTGTCAAATTAGTATCTGTAATTCGAGTATTTTAAGCTAAGAAAACATCTCAATGTCTTCGAATGATGAAAGTGTATGAAAACATAGATTTACATTTATTTTTACACCAGTATTGATTGTAATTTTGTTCTTGCTTAACCCTGTTAAACGGATAGGATAATTCTTTCATCGAGTGTATTTCCTCTGTGAACATCAATTATCCAAATACGTGACTGTGATTATGTAAATACATAACTGGAGTAATTGCATGGCACGAGATAATATTTTAGCTATTTCATATTTATTAAATCCTTCATTTATAGTATTTTTGTACGCCTAATAAAAGTGTGTGTTGTTTAGGACCAGATCGACACTGATCGAGACGACCTATCGACAAAAGCGTTTGATCCCTGACTCCCATTATTTTAGGTCTATTTAGGATTATATTACACAAGGTCTCTTCTCTGTAAAGACAAAAGAAAGGAATTTGAAGAAAATGATGCTACTTATTATAGCAGGAAAGGCGACTACGTGGAAGACTTTAAAGAATTTATTTGTTGATTTGCCAGGTGAGATAAAGAAAGAAAATTCCGGTATACACTAATGAAAAAATTATTCAATTAAAATAGCCATTTATGTATCATATTTAAAATATACCCACTCTCGATAAACCACTGACTGTGGTATTTGCGATAAGATAACCTCCCTTATGAAGTTCTTATATTAACATTTGTTATGACTCTGCTTATATTTATTGTGTTTTTAATGCAGCGATTCATAAGAGATGTAACATTATGCCAAATACTACAGTAATTGGCTATCGGCATGGTGCATACGCTTAGTATGTCAGAGAAAAGTCTTCGGTAAATATGGTAAAGGCTACGAGCAAGAAATCAAAACAGACATGATTTGTGTTGAGTTGCAACATAAACAGGTTATGATATTATTTTGTTTGCACCGATATACGATCATGTTCTGCTTTTAACAACCTTAACTGTGGAATGAAATAAAAAACATAATGAAAATCCTTGTAGTAGTTCGATTTATAACTTGTCAAAATACATTCACATGCTGCATTTCTTGCAAGTTAAGTCTTAAATAGTGCATGAAACTTCAGTACAACTTAAAAGATCATGAATTTCATATATCTTGATCTTACCACACAGTATATTTGAAAAAAAGCTAACAAAACACAAAATTATACTTCGTATTGGTTTAATAATGTGATGTTCACACACTAACTCATTTTCATTTTTTCCCTCTTTCAGTACACACACGCACACATATACACATACACACTAATGAGGATAAAGGAAGTGAGAAAGAGAGAGAGAGAGAGAGATGATTCAACTCAGGTTTTCTTATAAACTGCGGAAGAATACACGGTATTTTACGAAATTTTGAAGGGATAAGTTTTCAATGTACTAGATTATGATTTTGTTTAGAGAATTTAGATACATAATTTTAATATATTTTAAAATTTTGTTTCAGACTTTTATATCTAAAGCATCATTTCGAAAAATCATATTTTCGAAAAACCTATTTCTGCACAATTCCATTTCAAATTATTCACTATAAAAACATTATTAGGAAAGAAAATCGGAAATGTCTGAATGAGCTGAAACCCCTTTAAACTATATTATTTTCACACACACACACACACACACACACACACACACACAAACACAGACGCATACGCAAACACACATAATTTCAACATTGAATTCTTTTTTGTGGTCTATTTCAATATTTGCATTCATACATACATGTATGTATGCCTATATCTTATTTCAGGATTCAATTATTAGTTCAAACAAATTACATATGAAAAGCCCTTATTCGACAAAATATATCCCATTATATTCTGTTGTCTGTTGCTATCGTTGCGCCGAAACCACGCTTATACCATTTGGTTGATTTAGCGGTAAAAAACCCCAAAAAACTCCCTGTGCCCGTTCTCAACTTCATCCACGTTGCTGAAATGGGCAGAAAATGAGCCATAGCTCGGAAAGATGGTAGTTTGATGGTGCAATGTCTGGACTGTAGGTTTCTCAAGCTTGCGCTTGATCACATTAGCAGGGTGTGTTGGAGCATTTCTACGCTGTAAGAGAGCGCATTTTCAAAGCATCATACACTAGTTGCAGTTGTGTAAAAAATTAGCGTTTACAGCATGACCATTTCGGAAAGAATAACAATCTCGTTAGGATTTGAACTTGGACTGCAGAGAGCCAGATCAGTTGTTGTAAGGTAAATATAAATCTCGTTTATATTTTCTTGGTAATTAATTGAAACCGGAACCAGGGCATAGTATAAACCACTTAAAATTTCGTGACTTCAAATAAAATATTTTACTCTACTGTAGAAAGCTCTCCAGATCGAAATCAACCTTAATTCTTTTGAACGTAGAATACGTTATCAAAGACATGAAAGGATTTCCTTCCAAGCAAATTAATCATGGTATCAAATTTACTTATGAAAATGAAATTAAAAACGAAAAGCAGTTTGTCTCGCAGAGTTAGAATTCTAATATAAAATTAGACTGAGAAGAAAACATAACGTTTGTTACTGATATCGTTGAAACAGCCTTTGGCAGAGGCACTATCATTTAAAACTAGATATTGTTTTAGTGGTAAAATAATAAGACCTAGGATATTATTGATGATTAATCTACATAAAGGATTGCTAACAAAATTGTTTTTCTGGTAAGAAATTTTGTAGGATTGATTAAGGAATAATTAACATGGACATGCAGGTGGCGAAATAGCACTCTTGCTACAGCACAAAACGAAATACTTTGCAATATAGCGTTTCGGTCTCTGCCTGTCTGTCTGTTTCTCTTTTGCTCTCACTCTTTGTACATCTATCTATCTATCTATCTATCTATCTATCTATCTATCTATCTATCTATCTATCTATCTATCTATCTATCTATCTATCTATGCTCATTGTGTAATCTTATTTCCTTCTGATGATATTTTTACATATTATTGTACAAAACAATTTTCAAGCATGTCTGTACCACAGAAACTCTCAGCGCGGTAATTTACGTGATCTTGACCACGCAGTACTACCAGTCTACAATTTTCTTAACGCAAAAAAAAAGAAGATAATAATCCAAAATCCCCCTGTCCACCCTTCCTACTGTATTCAAACATCCGTTGACTTCTACACGAAAAGTGTATGTTTGTCGCCCAACTAGGCCATCTATTTCATATAACGGATTTTTATTCAGCTGGGTGGTTATTCACAATAACAATGAATGTTCATTTATTTGTTTTATATATTTCTGAGACGACAAAAATCTCATCTAGTCATGTAGTGAGTACACGCAGGAGTGTCCCTAGCTGCTGCTGCGACGATTTTCGTTCCACTTCGTTATATATTGAGATTTTGAACAGATCATATAACTAAGAGACGTTATCTATTGACAAATGTTGCAGTAAATTACTTTTCAACAATGTGTTTGGGTTAAGTGTGATGCAGAGATAACTATTCTAATTTAATACTGCATCTGTGGCATATAACGAATGTAGCTACATACATTTATGTATATTATGTACAAGTGTATATTTGTATTAAGTATATATTTATCATATATATCCATAGTATATATATATATATATATATATATATATATATATATATATGCATATGTGAGTGTCTCCGAGTATAGCACTGTATAACTATCTTCGTTTGTGTACATATGTGTTTAAGTGTCTAGGTGTGTTTATGCATGCACACACCAATAGTTACACATGGAAAACTGTTGTTTCCGATATCATTGGCGAATCAAACAGGATGCTGGAAGGAACTGATTACATTGTGTAGAATACATGAGATATCTCCATGAATCCACATCATATCAATTTATGTGGATATTCCCTGTCAATGAAACACTTATACATAAACATACGCACAACAACACTCACACACATACCCGCATATATATATAATATATATATATATTATATATATATATATATATACAGAGAGAGAGAGAGAGAGAGAGAGAGAGAGATGGAGGGAGATAAAGAGGGAGAGAGAGGGAGAGAAGGAGCGACAGAGAAAGAGAGAGAGATATCATGTCTATGTGTATATATATATATATATATATATATATATATATATATATACACACATATATATATATATGGATGTATATGTACATACATACATAAATATATATATATATATACATACCTATATATATATATGTATAATATATATATATATATAATATATATATATATATACATAGATACATAAATACATACGTATGTACATATATACGTACGTATGTACACAGTATTGACTATGGATCTGATGATATACATCTTCAGTTAGTTATATACACAGAAATGAATAGTGTGGTAGAGAGATTGATTGACAGACAGATAATGAGATAACTGGAATAAATAACTAGAACAGCAATGCTGATAATATAAACAAGAATATTCTGACATTAATGAGTAGAGTTCAATACTTGTATGTATATGTACATACATTTCATGCATGTGTGTGCATTTATTCGTGCTCACACCACGCATTTATACACACACACACACACACACACAACACACACACACACACACACATATACACACACACCACACACACACATATACACACACACACACACACGCACATATATATATAATATATATATATATATATATATATATATATAGCGTTCGTGTTAGTGTGTTTAATGAAACATGAGTGATTTTAGAAAGGAGAGGAAGCCAGGTAAAAATAAATCATTAAATGTAAAAAAAGAAATAAGTGTTAGAAATAAAAGTAACGATAGCTCTACTTCTAATAATGATAATAATGATACTACTAATGATTTTAGAAAATAATGACAAGACTTGGTTATTGTTGATTCTTTTCACGATGTTGTTGTTATTGATAATGATGACGACATTGACGACAACGACGAAGACGACGACAATGATGATGATAATTATGATGATGGTGGTGAAGATGACATCGACAACGGAATGAAATATAGAGATGTATTTCAGAAATAGATAGGAACCAGTAGTAGTAGTAGTAGTAGTAGTAGTAGTAGTAGTAGTAGTAGTAGTAGTAGTGTGATGTGTGGATGAGTGGAATCAGGAATATCCCAAGATAAAAATGTAAGAAAAAGAAATTAAAACAAAATAGAAAAAAAATGAACACCCCTCCCTTAAAAACCCCGAAGGAAAACCAAAACATAGAAAGGGGAAAAAAATCATTATAGATTAGTCAGACTGCATGCAGAAAGATGTTGTTCTTGTTGTTGCTAATATGAGTGAAAAGGATATGTATGATAGTGTAAAGTGTAAGGTGCAACCTGCCAGCTGCACTAAGGTGTTTAAAATATTGCCAACTAAAGATGTTAGTTATAAGGAGAAAAGTAAATAAGGCTGTGATAACGAGGCTTAAAGAAAGAAGCGTGCTGCTCCAAGTTGTTTCTACTCATAGACAGCAGTAAATACACGTTCGTGTCGTCGTGGTTGTCGGTGTGTTGCCTTATTAGTGTATTTATTTTCTTTTCGTTTTATTCTTTGTACGTTGTTTTTGTTTTGGGGGGTTTTGTCGAACTGTTTTTTTATAAAATATGCATGCATATATGTATATATACGTATTTTAAAAATATATAACTAATATAATACGTTTTATATGTATATTCATTTTATGTAGCTTGTTGTGGGAGCATTACTGATGCTAGTAAACAGGTTAAGGGAAAGTGCATTTTTAAAAGAAAAAATCATATAAATTATAAACAAAAGTTATGTGCAACTAATGCATACAGAGTACTTGTACCTCGTTTCAATATTTCTGCCTATCAGCGACTTTATAGTAATTTTTCATATTTTGTTTTGATTAACGCTCTTGTCATTGTTCTCTCTCTCTTTCTCTTTACCTCTGATTCTCCTTTTCTGTAAATCGTATTATCTGCCCAACTTGCTCTCTCCCCATTTTTTTCTGTGATCTACAAATTGTGCGCCCCATTATTATTTTTTTTTTTTTGCTACCCCCTTTAATTTTTCCCTTTCTGTTCGCATTTAAATTTAACTTCCGATTTGCAGACATACACTCACATTTATAGGTGTACTAAACAACACGCATACACAATCGTAATCTTTTGACTTATCAAATCCAAACATATATTCACTTAAAGAGAAAACTTATATAAACACAACCACATGTACACGTATTTGCGCATGTAAGTTGACGCTAATGCTTATATTCTATACATGAATGCATTCACTCCTTTCATTCCCGCAAAGTCATGTTTCTTTTAATTGCAATCACACACAATTACACAAATTCGCTTCCAGACATACAAAATAACAGTTTTAAATATAAGATAGTTTTCTCTTGTAAATAGGCATACAGAAATACACAGACTCACACATTCTCAAGGTAAACAAAAACACATAGCGCATTCACACATAGATACATGCGCCGATGGTGTTGCAAATAGACAAGCACTGT